>NW_027656066.1:0-185753 GCF_964235325.1 Thermobia domestica
TGGCTTTGACACACCATACTATGGTTAACGAATGCTAAAAGAGGAATATGTTACTGTGCCATTCAGAAGTACATACAGGGCATTCGTTAATATATGCAATTTCTTCACATTTTGAAAACCAAGTTAAACTTTCTGTACTACAAAGCTGAATTTTGCATCACCCTGTATATTTTTTACAAATCTCAACCAAATATGCTAACTAAATGCTCTACACATCATCATGGGAAGCTAATGCACAAATTACTACAAACTGCACTAAAAAATGAACGTAGTACCTGTTGCTTTAGAAGAAATATTTAACCCTCTCACGGCTGATGAGACCACGTGACACTCGTTGTAACTGGAAAATATATGGCTTCAACCACTAATTTCTTCAATTTTTTTAAAAAAACTCTCCTATTTGGTATATATGTTGTTAGGCAACTATTCAACAATATAGCATATGTCATTCTACATATATATTATATTGTTATCCATTGTTACTATATACTACATACTATTCGCCATATCTCCCAAACTTATTTACATATTTTGACGAAATAAAGCTCAAATTGAAGGGCAAACCCCTCCACTTTGTCCTGTTGCGATAAGGGTCCTTTGCCCTTGAAGAAACGTTAAAATTTTCCTTATAACGTTTGTTTCTGTTTTTTAGTTTTTTCAAAATAAAACAGATTCGATTCCATTATATGTGGCTTTGACACACCATACTATGGTTAACGAATTCTAAAAGAGGAATATGTTACTGTGCCATTCAGAAGTACATACAGGGCATTCGTTAATATATGCAATTTCTTCACATTTTGAAACCAAGTTAAACTTTCTGTACTACAAAGCTGAATTTTGCATCACCCTGTATATTTTTTACAAATCTCAACCAAATATGCTAACTAAATGTTCTACACATCATCATGGGAAACTAATGCACAAATTACTACAAACTGCACTAAAAAATGAACGTAGTACCTGTTGCTTTAGAAGAAATATTTAACCCTCTCACGGCTGATGTGACCACGTGACACTCGTTGTAACTGGAAAATATATGGCTTCAACCACTAATTTCTTCATTTTTTTTAAAACCTCTCCTATTTGGTACATATATGTTGTTAGGCAACTATTCAACAATATAGCATATGTCATTCTACATATATATTATATTCTTATCCATTGTTACTATATACTACATACTATTCGCCATATCTCCCAAAGTTATTTACATATTTTGACGAAATAAAGCTCAAATTGAAGGGCAAACCCATCCATTTTGTACGGTTGCGTTACAGGTCCTTTGTCCTTGAAGAAACATTAAAATTCCTCTTAAATGTTTTTTTTTTTTTTTTTTAGTTTTTTCAAAATAAAACAGATTCGATTCCATTATATGTGGCTTTGACACACCATACTATGGTTAACGAATGCTAAAAGAGGAATATGTTACTGTGCCATTCAGAAGTACATACAGGGCATTCGTTAATATATGCAATTTCTTCACATTTTGAAAACCAAGTTAAACTTTCTGTACTACAAAGCTGAATTTTGCATCACCCTGTATATTTTTTTACAAATCTCAACCAAATATGCTAACTAAATGTTCTACACATCATCATGGGAAACTAATGCACAAATTACTACAAACTGCACTAAAAAATGAACGTAGTACCTGTTGCTTTAGAAGAAATATTTAACCCTCACACGGCTGATGAGACCACGTGACACTCGTTGTAACTGGAAAATATATGGCTTCAACCACCAATTTCTTCAATTTTTTAAAAAAAACTCTCCTATTTGGTATATATGTTGTTAGGCAACTATTCAACAATATAGCATATGTCATTCTACATATATATTATATTGTTATCCATTGTTACTATATACTACATACTATTCGCCATATCTCCCAAACTTATTTACATATTTTGACGAAATAAAGCTCAAATTGAAGGGCAAACCCCTCCACTTTGTCCTGTTGCGATAAGGGTCCTTTGCCCTTGAAGAAACGTTAAAATTTTCCTTATAACGTTTGTTTCTGTTTTTTAGTTTTTTCAAAATAAAACAGATTCGATTCCATTATATGTGGCTTTCACACACCATACTATGGTTAACGAATTCTAAAAGAGGAATATGTTACTGTGCCATTCAGAAGTACATACAGGGCATTCGTTAATATATGCAATTTCTTCACATTTTGAAAACCAAGTTAAACTTTCTGTACTACAAAGCTGAATTTTGCATCACCCTGTATATTTTTTACAAATCTCAACCAAATATGCTAACTAAATGCTCTACACATCATCATGGGAAGCTAATGCACAAATTACTACAAACTGCACTAAAAAATGAACGTAGTACCTGTTGCTTTAGAAGAAATATTTAACCCTCTCACGGCTGATGAGACCACGTGACACTCGTTGTAACTGGAAAATATATGGCTTCAACCACTAATTTCTTCAATTTTTTTAAAAAAACTCTCCTATTTGGTATATATGTTGTTAGGCAACTATTCAACAATATAGCATATGTCATTCTACATATATATTATATTGTTATCCATTGTTACTATATACTACATACTATTCGCCATATCTCCCAAACTTATTTACATATTTTGACGAAATAAAGCTCAAATTGAAGGGCAAACCCCTCCACTTTGTCCTGTTGCGATAAGGGTCCTTTGCCCTTGAAGAAACGTTAAAATTTTCCTTATAACGTTTGTTTCTGTTTTTTAGTTTTTTCAAAATAAAACAGATTCGATTCCATTATATGTGGCTTTGACACACCATACTATGGTTAACGAATTCTAAAAGAGGAATATGTTACTGTGCCATTCAGAAGTACATACAGGGCATTCGTTAATATATGCAATTTCTTCACATTTTGAAACCAAGTTAAACTTTCTGTACTACAAAGCTGAATTTTGCATCACCCTGTATATTTTTTACAAATCTCAACCAAATATGCTAACTAAATGTTCTACACATCATCATGGGAAACTAATGCACAAATTACTACAAACTGCACTAAAAAATGAACGTAGTACCTGTTGCTTTAGAAGAAATATTTAACCCTCTCACGGCTGATGTGACCACGTGACACTCGTTGTAACTGGAAAATATATGGCTTCAACCACTAATTTCTTCATTTTTTTTAAAACCTCTCCTATTTGGTACATATATGTTGTTAGGCAACTATTCAACAATATAGCATATGTCATTCTACATATATATTATATTCTTATCCATTGTTACTATATACTACATACTATTCGCCATATCTCCCAAAGTTATTTACATATTTTGACGAAATAAAGCTCAAATTGAAGGGCAAACCCATCCATTTTGTACGGTTGCGTTACAGGTCCTTTGTCCTTGAAGAAACATTAAAATTCCTCTTATAACGTTTTTTTTTTTTTTTTTTTTTTTTTTTTTAGTTTTTTCAAAATAAAACAGATTCGATTCCATTATATGTGGCTTTGACACACCATACTATGGTTAACGAATGCTAAAAGAGGAATATGTTACTGTGCCATTCAGAAGTACATACAGGGCATTCGTTAATATATGCAATTTCTTCACATTTTGAAAACCAAGTTAAACTTTCTGTACTACAAAGCTGAATTTTGCATCACCCTGTATATTTTTTACAAATCTCAACCAAATATGCTAACTAAATGTTCTACACATCATCATGGGAAACTAATGCACAAATTACTACAAACTGCACTAAAAAATGAACGTAGTACCTGTTGCTTTAGAAGAAATATTTAACCCTCACACGGCTGATGAGACCACGTGACACTCGTTGTAACTGGAAAATATATGGCTTCAACCACTAATTTCTTCAATTTTTTTAAAAAAACTCTCCTATTTGGTATATATGTTGTTAGGCAACTATTCAACAATATAGCATATGTCATTCTACATATATATTATATTGTTATCCATTGTTACTATATACTACATACTATTCGCCATATCTCCCAAACTTATTTACATATTTTGACGAAATAAAGCTCAAATTGAAGGGCAAACCCCTCCACTTTGTCCTGTTGCGATAAGGGTCCTTTGCCCTTGAAGAAACGTTAAAATTTTCCTTATAACGTTTGTTTCTGTTTTTTAGTTTTTTCAAAATAAAACAGATTCGATTCCATTATATGTGGCTTTCACACACCATACTATGGTTAACGAATTCTAAAAGAGGAATATGTTACTGTGCCATTCAGAAGTACATACAGGGCATTCGTTAATATATGCAATTTCTTCACATTTTGAAAACCAAGTTAAACTTTCTGTACTACAAAGCTGAATTTTGCATCACCCTGTATATTTTTTACAAATCTCAACCAAATATGCTAACTAAATGCTCTACACATCATCATGGGAAGCTAATGCACAAATTACTACAAACTGCACTAAAAAATGAACGTAGTACCTGTTGCTTTAGAAGAAATATTTAACCCTCTCACGGCTGATGAGACCACGTGACACTCGTTGTAACTGGAAAATATATGGCTTCAACCACTAATTTCTTCAATTTTTTTAAAAAAACTCTCCTATTTGGTATATATGTTGTTAGGCAACTATTCAACAATATAGCATATGTCATTCTACATATATATTATATTGTTATCCATTGTTACTATATACTACATACTATTCGCCATATCTCCCAAACTTATTTACATATTTTGACGAAATAAAGCTCAAATTGAAGGGCAAACCCCTCCACTTTGTCCTGTTGCGATAAGGGTCCTTTGCCCTTGAAGAAACGTTAAAATTTTCCTTATAACGTTTGTTTCTGTTTTTTAGTTTTTTCAAAATAAAACAGATTCGATTCCATTATATGTGGCTTTGACACACCATACTATGGTTAACGAATTCTAAAAGAGGAATATGTTACTGTGCCATTCAGAAGTACATACAGGGCATTCGTTAATATATGCAATTTCTTCACATTTTGAAACCAAGTTAAACTTTCTGTACTACAAAGCTGAATTTTGCATCACCCTGTATATTTTTTACAAATCTCAACCAAATATGCTAACTAAATGTTCTACACATCATCATGGGAAACTAATGCACAAATTACTACAAACTGCACTAAAAAATGAACGTAGTACCTGTTGCTTTAGAAGAAATATTTAACCCTCTCACGGCTGATGTGACCACGTGACACTCGTTGTAACTGGAAAATATATGGCTTCAACCACTAATTTCTTCATTTTTTTTAAAACCTCTCCTATTTGGTACATATATGTTGTTAGGCAACTATTCAACAATATAGCATATGTCATTCTACATATATATTATATTCTTATCCATTGTTACTATATACTACATACTATTCGCCATATCTCCCAAAGTTATTTACATATTTTGACGAAATAAAGCTCAAATTGAAGGGCAAACCCATCCATTTTGTACGGTTGCGTTACAGGTCCTTTGTCCTTGAAGAAACATTAAAATTCCTCTTATAACGTTTGTTTTTTTTTTTTTTTTTTAGTTTTTTCAAAATAAAACAGATTCGATTCCATTATATGTGGCTTTGACACACCATACTATGGTTAACGAATGCTAAAAGAGGAATATGTTACTGTGCCATTCAGAAGTACATACAGGGCATTCGTTAATATATGCAATTTCTTCACATTTTGAAAACCAAGTTAAACTTTCTGTACTACAAAGCTGAATTTTGCATCACCCTGTATATTTTTTACAAATCTCAACCAAATATGCTAACTAAATGTTCTACACATCATCATGGGAAACTAATGCACAAATTACTACAAACTGCACTAAAAAATGAACGTAGTACCTGTTGCTTTAGAAGAAATATTTAACCCTCACACGGCTGATGAGACCACGTGACACTCGTTGTAACTGGAAAATATATGGCTTCAACCACTAATTTCTTCAATTTTTTAAAAAAAACTCTCCTATTTGGTATATATGTTGTTAGGCAACTATTCAACAATATAGCATATGTCATTCTACATATATATTATATTGTTATCCATTGTTACTATATACTACATACTATTCGCCATATCTCCCAAACTTATTTACATATTTTGACGAAATAAAGCTCAAATTGAAGGGCAAACCCCTCCACTTTGTCCTGTTGCGATAAGGGTCCTTTGCCCTTGAAGAAACGTTAAAATTTTCCTTATAACGTTTGTTTCTGTTTTTTAGTTTTTTCAAAATAAAACAGATTCGATTCCATTATATGTGGCTTTCACACACCATACTATGGTTAACGAATTCTAAAAGAGGAATATGTTACTGTGCCATTCAGAAGTACATACAGGGCATTCGTTAATATATGCAATTTCTTCACATTTTGAAAACCAAGTTAAACTTTCTGTACTACAAAGCTGAATTTTGCATCACCCTGTATATTTTTTACAAATCTCAACCAAATATGCTAACTAAATGTTCTACACATCATCATGGGAAACTAATGCACAAATTACTACAAACTGCACTAAAAAATGAACGTAGTACCTGTTGCTTTAGAAGAAATATTTAACCCTCTCACGGCTGATGAGACCACGTGACACTCGTTGTAACTGGAAAATATATGGCTTCAACCACTAATTTTTTCATTTTTTTAAAAAAACTCTCCTATTTGGTACATATATGTTGTTAGGCAACTATTCAACAATATAGCATATGTCATTCTACATATATATTATATTCTTATCCATTGTTACTATATACTACATACTATTCGCCATATCTCCCAAAGTTATTTACATATTTTGACGAAATAAAGCTAAAATTGAAGAGGAAACCCCTCCATTTTGTCCTGTTGCGATAAGGGTCCTTTGCCCTTGAAGAAACATTAAAATTCCTCTTATAACGTTTATTTCTCTTTTTTAGTTTTTTCAAAATAAAACAGATTCGATTCCATTATATGTGGCTTTGACACACCATACTGTGCTTAACGAATGATAAAAGAGGAATATGTTACTGTGCCATTCAGAAGTACATACAGGGCATTCGTTAATATATGCACTTTCTTCACATTTTGAAAACCAATTTATACTTTCTGTACTACAAAGCTGAATTTTGCATCACCCTGTATATTTTTTCCAAATCTCAACCAAATATGCTAACTAAATGTTCTACACACCATGATGGGAAAATAAATGCACAAATTACTACAAATTGCACTAAAAAATGAACGTAGTACCTGTTGCTTTAGAAGAAATAGTTAACCCTCTCACGGCTGATGAGACCACGTGACACTCGTTGTAACTGGAAAATGTATGGCTTCAACCACTAATTTCTTCATTTTTTTTAAAAAACTCTCCTATTTGGTACATATATGTTGTTAGGCAACTATTCAACAATATAGCATATGTCATTCTACATATATATTATATTCTTATCCATTGTTACTATATACTACATACTATTCGCCATATCTCCCAAAGTTATTTACATATTTTGACGAAATAAAGCTCAAATTGAAGGGCAAACCCATCCATTTTGTACGGTTGCGTTACAGGTCCTTTGTCCTTGAAGAAACATTAAAATTCCTCTTAAATGTTTTTTTTTTTTTTTTTTAGTTTTTTCAAAATAAAACAGATTCGATTCCATTATATGTGGCTTTGACACACCATACTCTGCTTAACGAATGATAAGAGAGGAATATGTTACTGTGCCATTCAGAAGTACATACAGGGCATTCGTTAATATATGCAATTTCTTCACATTTTGAAAACCAAGTTAAACTTTCTGTACTACAAAGCTGAATTTTGCATCACCCTGTATATTTTTTACAAATCTCAACCAAATATGCTAACTAAATGTTCTACACATCATCATGGGAAACTAATGCACAAATTACTACAAACTGCACTAAAAAATGAACGTAGTACCTGTTGCTTTAGAAGAAATATTTAACCCTCTCACGGCTGATGAGACCACGTGACACTCGTTGTAACTGGAAAATATATGGTTTCAACCACTAATTTCTTCATTTTTTTTAAAACCTCTCCTATTTGGTACATATATGTTGTTAGGCAACTATTCAACAATATAGCATATGTCATTCTACATATATATTATATTCTTATCCATTGTTACTATATACTACATACTATTCGCCATATCTCCCAAACTTATTTACATATTTTGACGAAATAAAGCTCAAATTGAAGGGCAAACCCCTCCACTTTGTCCTGTTGCGATAAGGGTCCTTTGCCCTTGAAGAAACGTTATAATTTTCGTTATAACGTTTGTTTCTGTTTTTTAGTTTTTTCAAAATAAAACAGATTCGATTCCATTATATGTGGCTTTGACACACCATACTATGGTTAACGAATGATAAAAGAGGAATATGTTACTGTGCCATTCAGAAGTACATACAGGGCATTCGTTAATATATGCAATTTCTTCACATTTTGAAAACCAAGTTAAAATTTCTGTACTACAAAGCTGAATTTTGCATCACCCTGTATATTTTTTACAAATCTCAACCAAATATGCTAACTAAATGTTCTACACATCATCATGGGAAACTAATGCACAAATTACTACAAACTGCACTAAAAAATGAACGTAGTACCTGTTGCTTTAGAAGAAATATTTAACCCTCTCACGGCTGCTGAGACCACGTGTCACTCGTTGTAACTGGAAAATATATGGCTTCAACCACTAATTTCTTCAATTTTTTAAAAAAAAACTCTCCTATTTGGTATATATGTTGTTAGGCAACTATTCAACAATATAGCATATGTCATTCTACATATCTATTATATTGTTATCCATTGTTACTATATTATACATACTATTCGCCATATCTCCCAAACTTATTTACATATTTTGACGAAATAAAGCTCAAATTGAAGGGCAAACCCCTCCACTTTGTCCTGTTGCGATAAGGGTCCTTTGCCCTTGAAGAAACGTTAAAATTTTCCTTATAACGTTTGTTTCTGTTTTTTAGTTTTTTCAAAATAAAACAGATTCGATTCCATTATATGTGGCTTTGACACACCATACTATGGTTAACGAATTCTAAAAGAGGAATATGTTACTGTGCCATTCAGAAGTACATACAGGGCATTCGTTAATATATGCAATTTCTTCACATTTTGAAACCAAGTTAAACTTTCTGTACTACAAAGCTGAATTTTGCATCACCCTGTATATTTTTTACAAATCTCAACCAAATATGCTAACTAAATGTTCTACACATCATTATGGGAAACTAATGCACAAATTACTACAAACTGCACTAAAAAATGAACGTAGTACCTGTTGCTTTAGAAGAAATATTTAACCCTCTCACGGCTGATGTGACCACGTGACACTCGTTGTAACTGGAAAATATATGGCTTCAACCACTAATTTCTTCATTTTTTTTAAAACCTCTCCTATTTGGTACATATATGTTGTTAGGCAACTATTCAACAATATAGCATATGTCATTCTACATATATATTATATTCTTATCCATTGTTACTATATACTACATACTATTCGCCATATCTCCCAAAGTTATTTACATATTTTGACGAAATCAAGCTCAAATTGAAGGGCAAACCCATCCATTTTGTACGGTTGCGTTACAGGTCCTTTGTCTTTGAAGAAACATTAAAACTCCTCTACTAACATTTGTTTTTTTTTTTTAGTTTTTTCAAAATAAAACAGATTCGATTCCATTATATGTGGCTTTGACACACCATACTATGGTTAACGAATGCTAAAAGAGGAATATGTTACTGTGCCATTCAGAAGTACATACAGGGCATTCGTTAATATATGCAATTTCTTCACATTTTGAAAACCAAGTTAAACTTTCTGTACTACAAAGCTGAATTTTGCATCACCCTGTATATTTTTTACAAATCTCAACCAAATATGCTAACTAAATGCTCTACACATCATCATGGGAAGCTAATGCACAAATTACTACAAACTGCACTAAAAAATGAACGTAGTACCTGTTGCTTTAGAAGAAATATTTAACCCTCTCACGGCTGATGAGACTTCGTGACACTCGTTGTAACTGGAAAATATATGGCTTCAACCACTAATTTCTTCAATTTTTTTAAAAAAACTCTCCTATTTGGTATATATGTTGTTAGGCAACTATTCAACAATATAGCATATGTCATTCTACATATATATTATATTGTTATCCATTGTTACTATATACTACATACTATTCGCCATATCTCCCAAACTTATTTACATATTTTGACGAAATAAAGCTCAAATTGAAGGGCAAACCCCTCCACTTTGTCCTGTTGCGATAAGGGTCCTTTGCCCTTGAAGAAACGTTAAAATTTTCCTTATAACCTTTGTTTCTGTTTTTTAGTTTTTTCAAAATAAAACAGATTCGATTCCATTATATGTGGCTTTGACACACCATACTATGGTTAACGAATTCTAAAAGAGGAATATGTTACTGTGCCATTCAGAAGTACATACAGGGCATTCGTTAATATATGCAATTTCTTCACATTTTGAAAACCAAGTTAAACTTTCTGTACTACAAAGCTGAATTTTGCATCACCCTGTATATTTTTTACAAATCTCAACCAAATATGCTAACTAAATGTTCTACACATCATCATGGGAAACTAATGCACAAATTACTACAAACTGCACTAAAAAATGAACGTAGTACCTGTTGCTTTAGAAGAAATATTTAACCCTCTCACGGCTGATGAGACCACGTGACACTCGTTGTAACTGGAAAATATACGGCTTCAACCACTAATTTCTTCATTTTTTTTAAAACCTCTCCTATTTGGTACATATATGTTGTTAGGCAACTATTCAACAATATAGCATATGTCATTCTACATATATATTATATTGTTATCCATTGTTACTATATACTACATACTATTCGCCATATCTCCCAAAGTTATTTATATATTTTGACGAAATAAAGCTCAAATTGAAGAGGAAACCCCTCCACTTTGTCCTGTTGCGATAAGGGTCCTTTGTCCTTGAAGAAACGTTAAAATTCCTCTTCTAACGTTTGTTTCTCTTTTTTAGTTTTTTCAAAATAAAACAGATTCGATTCCATTATATGTGGCTTTGACACACCATACTATGGTTAACGAATGCTAAAAGAGGAATATGTTACTGTGCCATTCAGAAGTACATACAGGGCATTCGTTAATATATGCAATTTCTTCACATTTTGAAAACCAAGTTAAACTTTCTGTACTACAAAGCTGAATTTTGCATCACCCTGTATATTTTTTACAAATCTCAACCAAATATGCTAACTAAATGTTCTACACATCATCATGGGAAACTAATGCACAAATTACTACAAACTGCACTAAAAAATGAACGTAGTACCTGTTGCTTTAGAAGAAATATTTAACCCTCTCACGGCTGATGAGACCACGTGTCACTCGTTGTAACTGGAAAATATATGGCTTCAACCACTAATTTCTTCATTTTTTTTAAAACCTCTCCTATTTGGTACATATATGTTGTTAGGCAACTATTCAACAATATAGCATATGTCATTCTACATATATATTATATTGTTATCCATTGTTACTATATACTACATACTATTCGCCATATCTCCCAAACTTATTTACATATTTTGACGAAATAAAGCTCAAATTGAAGGGCAAACCCCTCCACTTTGTCCTGTTGCGATAAGGGTCCTTTGCCCTTGAAGAAACGTTAAAATTTTCCTTATAACGTTTGTTTCTGTTTTTTAGTTTTTTCAAAATAAAACAGATTCGATTCCATTATATGTGGCTTTGACACACCATACTATGGTTAACGAATTCTAAAAGAGGAATATGTTACTGTGCCATTCAGAAGTACATACAGGGCATTCGTTAATATATGCAATTTCTTCACATTTTGAAAACCAAGTTAAACTTTCTGTACTACAAAGCTGAATTTTGCATCACCCTGTATATTTTTTACAAATCTCAACCAAATATGCTAACTAAATGTTCTACACATCATCATGGGAAACTAATGCACAAATTACTACAAACTGCACTAAAAAATGAACGTAGTACCTGTTGCTTTAGAAGAAATATTTAACCCTCTCACGGCTGATGTGACCACGTGACACTCGTTGTAACTGGAAAATATATGGCTTCAACCACTAATTTCTTCATTTTTTTAAAACCTCTCCTATTTGGTACATATATGTTGTTAGGCAACTATTCAACAATATAGCATATGTCATTCTACATATATATTATATTCTTATCCATTGTTACTATATACTACATACTATTCGCCATATCTCCAAAGTTATTTACATATTTTGACGAAATAAAGCTCAAATTGAAGGGCAAACCCATCCATTTTGTACGGTTGCGTTACAGGTCCTTTGTCCTTGAAGAAACATTAAAATTCCTCTTAAATGTTTTTTTTTTTTTTTTTAGTTTTTTCAAAATAAAACAGATTCGATTCCATTATATGTGGCTTTGACACACCATACTCTGCTTAACGAATGATAAGAGAGGAATATGTTACTGTGCCATTCAGAAGTACATACAGGGCATTCGTTAATATATGCAATTTCTTCACATTTTGAAAACCAAGTTAAACTTTCTGTACTACAAAGCTGAATTTTGCATCACCCTGTATATTTTTTACAAATCTCAACCAAATATGCTAACTAAATGTTCTACACATCATCATGGGAAACTAATGCACAAATTACTACAAACTGCACTAAAAAATGAACGTAGTACCTGTTGCTTTAGAAGAAATATTTAACCCTCTCACGGCTGATGAGACCACGTGACACTCGTTGTAACTGGAAAATATATGGCTTCAACCACTAATTTCTTCATTTTTTTTAAAACCTCTCCTATTTGGTACATATATGTTGTTAGGCAACTATTCAACAATATAGCATATGTCATTCTACATATATATTATATTCTTATCCATTGTTACTATATACTACATACTATTCGCCATATCTCCCAAAGTTATTTACATATTTTGACGAAATAAAGCTAAAATTGAAGAGGAAACCCCTCCATTTTGTCCTGTTGCGATAAGGGTCCTTTTCCCTTGAAGAAACATTAAAATTCCTCTTATAACGTTTATTTCTCTTTTTTAGTTTTTTCAAAATAAAACAGATTCGATTCCATTATATGTGGCTTTGACACACCATACTGTGCTTAACGAATGATAAAAGAGGAATATGTTACTGTGCCATTCAGAAGTACATACAGGGCATTCGCTAATATATGCACTTTCATCACATTTTGAAAACCAATTTATACTTTCTGTACTACAAAGCTGAATTTTGCATCACCCTGTATATTTTTTCCAAATCTCAACCAAATATGCTAACTAAATGTTCTACACATCATGATGGGAAAATAAATGCACAAATTACTACAAATTGCACTAAAAAATGAACGTAGTACCTGTTGCTTTAGAAGAAATAGTTAACCCTCTCACGGCTGATGAGACCACGTGACACTCGTTGTAACTGGAAAATGTATGGCTTCAACCACTAATTTCTTCATTTTTTTTAAAAAACTCTCCTATTTGGTACATATATGTTGTTAGGCAACTATTCAACAATATAGCATATGTCATTCTACATATATATTATATTCTTATCCATTGTTACTATATACTACATACTATTCGCCATATCTCCCAAAGTTATTTACATATTTTGACGAAATAAAGCTCAAATTGAAGGGCAAACCCATCCATTTTGTACGGTTGCGTTACAGGTCCTTTGTCCTTGAAGAAACATTAAAATTCCTCTTAAAGGTTTTTTTTTTTTTTTTTTTAGTTTTTTCAAAATAAAACAGATTCGATTCCATTATATGTGGCTTTGACACACCATACTATGGTTAACGAATGCTAAAAGAGGAATATGTTACTGTGCCATTCAGAAGTACATACAGGGCATTCGTTAATATATGCAATTTCTTCACATTTTGAAAACCAATTTATACTTTCTGTACTACAAAGCTGAATTTTGCATCACCCTGTATATTTTTTACAAATCTCAACCAAATATGCTAACTAAATGTTCTACACATCATCATGGGAAACTAATGCACAAATTACTACAAACTGCACTAAAAAATGAACGTAGTACCTGTTGCTTTAGAAGAAATATTTAACCCTCTCACGGCTGATGAGACCACGTGACACTCGTTGTAAGTGGAAAATATATGGCTTCATCCACTAATTTCTTCAATTTTTTTTAGAAAAACTCTCCTATTTGGTATATATGTTGTTAGGCAACTATTCAATAATATATCATATGTCATTCTACATATATATTATATTGTTATCCATTGTTACTATATACTACATACTATTCGCCATATCTCCCAAACTTATTTACATATTTGGACGAAATAAAGCTCAAATTGAAGGGCAAACCCATCCACTTTGTCCTGTTGCGATAAAGGTCCTTTGCCCTTGAAGAAACGTTAAAATTTTCCTTATAACGTTTGTTTCTGTTTTTTAGTTTTTTCAAAATAAAACAGATTCGATTCCATTATATGTGGCTTTGACACACCATACTATGGTTAACGAATTCTAAAAGAGGAATATGTTACTGTGCCATTCAGAAGTACATACAGGGCATTCGTTAATATATGCAATTTCTTCACATTTTGAAAACCAAGTTAAAATTTCTGTACTACAAAGCTGAATTTTGCATCACCCTGTATATTTTTTACAAATCTCAACCAAATATGCTAACTAAATGTTCTACACATCATCATGGGAAACTAATGCACAAATTACTACAAACTGCACTAAAAAATGAACGTAGTACCTGTTGCTTTAGAAGAAATATTTAACCCTCTCACGGCTGATGAGACCACGTGACACTCGTTGTAACTGGAAAATATATGGCTTCAACCACTAATTTCTTCATTTTTTTTAAAAACTCTCCTATTTGGTACATATATGTTGTTAGGCAACTATTCAACAATATAGTATATGTCATTCTACATATATATTATATTCTTATCCATTGTTGCTATATACTACATACTATTCGCCATATCTCCCAAAGTTATTTATATATTTTGACGAAATAAAGCTCAAATTGAAGAGGAAACCCCTCCACTTTGTCCTGTTGCGATAAGGGTCCTTTGTCCTTGAAGAAACGTTAAAATTCCTCTTCTAACGTTTGTTTCTCTTTTTTAGTTTTTTCAAAATAAAACAGATTCGATTCCATTATATGTGGCTTTGACACACCATACTATGGTTAACGAATTCTAAAAGAGGAATATGTTACTGTGCCATTCAGAAGTACATACAGGGCATTCGTTAATATATGCAATTTCTTCACATTTTGAAAACCAAGTTAAACTTTCTGTACTACAAAGCTGAATTTTGCATCACATTGTATATTTTTTACAAATCTCAACCAAATATGCTAACTAAATGTTCTACACATCATCATGGGAAACTAATGCACAAATTACTACAAACTGCACTAAAAAATGAACGTAGTACCTGTTGCTTTAGAAGAAATATTTAACCCTCTCACGGCTGATGAGACCACGTGACACTCGTTGTAACTGGAAAATATATGGCTTCAACCACTAATTTCTTCATTTTTTTTAAAAACTCTCCTATTTGGTACATATATGTTGTTAGGCAACTATTCAACAATATAGCATATGTCATTCTACATATATATTATATTCTTATCCATTGTTACTATATACTACATACTATTCGCCATATCTCCCAAACTTATTTACATATTTGGACGAAATAAAGCTCAAATTGAAGGGCAAACCCATCCACTTTGTCCTGTTGCGATAAAGGTCCTTTGCCCTTGAAGAAACGTTAAAATTTTCCTTATAACGTTTGTTTCTGTTTTTTAGTTTTTTCAAAATAAAACAGATTCGATTCCATTATATGTGGCTTTGACACACCATACTATGGTTAACGAATTCTAAAAGAGGAATATGTTACTGTGCCATTCAGAAGTACATACAGGGCATTCGTTAATATATGCAATTTCTTCACATTTTGAAAACCAAGTTAAACTTTCTGTACTACAAAGCTGAATTTTGCATCACCCTGTATATTTTTTACAAATCTCAACCAAATATGCTAACTAAATGTTCTACACATCATCATGGGAAACTAATGCACAAATTACTACAAACTGCACTAAAAAATGAACGTAGTACCTGTTGCTTTAGAAGAAATATTTAACCCTCTCACGGCTGATGAGACCACGTGTCACTCGTTGTAACTGGAAAATATATGGCTTCAACCACTAATTTCTTCAATTTTTTAAAAAAAACTCTCCTATTTGGTATATATGTTGTTAGGCAACTATTCAACAATATAGCATATGTCATTCTACATATATATTATATTGTTATCCATTGTTACTATATACTACATACTATTCGCCATATCTCCCAAACTTATTTACATATTTTGACGAAATAAAGCTCAAATTGAAGGGCAAACCCCTCCACTTTGTCCTGTTGCGATAAGGGTCCTTTGCCCTTGAAGAAACGTTAAAATTTTCCTTATAACGTTTGTTTCTGTTTTTTAGTTTTTTCAAAATAAAACAGATTCGATTCCTTTATATGTGGCTTTGACACACCATACTATGGTTAACGAATTCTAAAAGAGGAATATGTTACTGTGCCATTCAGAAGTACATACAGGGCATTCGTTAATATATGCAATTTCTTCACATTTTGAAAACCAAGTTAAACTTTCTGTACTACAAAGCTGAATTTTGCATCACCCTGTATATTTTTTACAAATCTCAACCAAATATGCTAACTAAATGTTCTACACATCATCATGGGAAACTAATGCACAAATTACTACAAACTGCACTAAAAAATGAACGTAGTACCTGTTGCTTTAGAAGAAATATTTAACCCTCTCACGGCTGATGAGACCACGTGACACTCGTTGTAACTGGAAAATATATGGCTTCAACCACTAATTTCTTCATTTTTTTTAAAACCTCTCCTATTTGGTACATATACGTTGTTAGCCAACTATTCAACAATATAGCATATGTCATTCTACATATATATTATATTGTTATCCATTGTTACTATATACTACATACTATTCGCCATATCTCCCAAAGTTATTTACATATTTTGACGAAATAAAGCTCAAATTGAAGGGCAAACCCATCCATTTTGTACGGTTGCGTTACAGGTCCTTTGTCCTTGAAGAAACATTAAAATTCCTCTTATAACGTTTGTTTTTTTTTTTTTAGTTTTTTCAAAATAAAACAGATTCGATTCCATTATATGTGGCTTTGACACACCATACTATGGTTAACGAATGCTAAAAGAGGAATATGTTACTGTGCCATTCAGAAGTACATACAGGGCATTCGTTAATATATGCAATTTCTTCACATTTTGAAAACCAAGTTAAACTTTCTGTACTACAAAGCTGAATTTTGCATCACCCTGTATATTTTTTACAAATCTCAACCAAATATGCTAACTAAATGTTCTACACATCATCATGGGAAACTAATGCACAAATTACTACAAACTGCACTAAAAAATGAACGTAGTACCTGTTGCTTTAGAAGAAATATTTAACCCTCTCACGGCTGATGAGACCACGTGACACTCGTTGTAAGTGGAAAATATATGGCTTCAACCACTAATTTCTTCAATTTTTTTTAGAAAAACTCTCCTATTTGGTATATATGTTGTTAGGCAACTATTCAACAATATAGCATATGTCATTCTACATATATATTATATTGTTATCCATTGTTACTATATACTACATACTATTCGCCATATCTCCCAAAGCTATTTACATATTTTGACGAAATAAAGCTAAAATTGAAGAGGAAACCCCTCCACTTTGTCCTGTTGCGATAAGGGTCCTTTGTCCTTGAAGAAACGTTAAAATTTCTCTTCTAACGTTTGTTTCTCTTTTTTAGTTTTTTCAAAATAAAACAGATTCGATTCCATTATATGTGGCTTTGACACACCATACTATGGTTAACGAATGCTAAAAGAGGAATATGTTACTGTGCCATTCAGAAGTACATACAGGGCATTCGTTAATATATGCAATTTCTTCACATTTTGAAAACCAAGTTAAACTTTCTGTACTACAAAGCTGAATTTTGCATCACCCTGTATATTTTTTACAAATCTCAACCAAATATGCTAACTAAATGTTCTACACATCATCATGGGAAACTAATGCACAAATTACTACAAACTGCACTAAAAAATGAACGTAGTACCTGTTGCTTTAGAAGAAATATTTAACCCTCTCACGGCTGATGAGACCACGTGTCACTCGTTGTAACTGGAAAATATATGGCTTCAACCACTAATTTCTTCAATTTTTTAAAAAAAACTCTCCTATTTGGTATATATGTTGTTAGGCAACTATTCAACAATATAGCATATGTCATTCTACATATATATTATATTGTTATCCATTGTTACTATATACTACATACTATTCGCCATATCTCCCAAACTTATTTACATATTTTGACGAAATAAAGCTCAAATTGAAGGGCAAACCCCTCCACTTTGTCCTGTTGCAATAAGGGTCCTTTGCCCTTGAAGAAACGTTAAAATTTTCCTTATAACGTTTGTTTCTGTTTTTTAGTTTTTTCAAAATAAAACAGATTCGATTCCTTTATATGTGGCTTTGACACACCATACTATGGTTAACGAATTCTAAAAGAGGAATATGTTACTGTGCCATTCAGAAGTACATACAGGGCATTCGTTAATATATGCAATTTCTTCACATTTTGAAAACCAAGTTAAACTTTCTGTACTACAAAGCTGAATTTTGCATCACCCTGTATATTTTTTACAAATCTCAACCAAATATGCTAACTAAATGTTCTACACATCATCATGGGAAACTAATGCACAAATTACTACAAACTGCACTAAAAAATGAACGTAGTACCTGTTGCTTTAGAAGAAATATTTAACCCTCTCACGGCTGATGAGACCACGTGACACTCGTTGTAACTGGAAAATATATGGCTTCAACCACTAATTTCTTCAATTTTTTTTAAAACCTCTCCTATTTGGTACATATATGTTGTTAGCCAACTATTCAACAATATAGCATATGTCATTCTACATATATATTATATTCTTATCCATTGTTACTATATACTACATACTATTCGCCATATCTCCCAAAGTTATTTACATATTTTGACGAAATAAAGCTCAAATTGAAGGGCAAACCCATCCATTTTGTACGGTTGCGTTACAGGTCCTTTGTCCTTGAAGAAACATTAAAATTCCTCTTATAACGTTTGTTTTTTTTTTTTTTTAGTTTTTTCAAAATAAAACAGATTCGATTCCATTATATGTGGCTTTGACACACCATACTATGGTTAACGAATGCTAAAAGAGGAATATGTTACTGTGCCATTCAGAAGTACATACAGGGCATTCGTTAATATATGCAATTTCTTCACATTTTGAAAACCAAGTTAAACTTTCTGTACTACAAAGCTGAATTTTGCATCACCCTGTATATTTTTTACAAATCTCAACCAAATATGCTAACTAAATGTTCTACACATCATCATGGGAAACTAATGCACAAATTACTACAAACTGCACTAAAAAATGAACGTAGTACCTGTTGCTTTAGAAGAAATATTTAACCCTCTCACGGCTGATGAGACCACGTGACACTCGTTGTAAGTGGAAAATATATGGCTTCAACCACTAATTTCTTCAATTTTTTTTAGAAAAACTCTCCTATTTGGTATATATGTTGTTACGCAACTATTCAACAATATAGCATATGTCATTCTACATATATATTATATTGTTATCCATTGTTACTATATACTACATACTATTCGCCATATCTCCCAAAGCTATTTACATATTTTGACGAAATAAAGCTAAAATTGAAGAGGAAACCCCTCCACTTTGTCCTGTTGCGATAAGGGTCCTTTGTCCTTGAAGAAACGTTAAAATTTCTCTTCTAACGTTTGTTTCTCTTTTTTAGTTTTTTCAAAATAAAACAGATTCGATTCCATTATATGTGGCTTTGACACACCATACTATGGTTAACGAATGCTAAAAGAGGAATATGTTACTGTGCCATTCAGAAGTACATACAGGGCATTCGTTAATATATGCAATTTCTTCACATTTTGAAAACCAAGTTAAACTTTCTGTACTACAAATCTGAATTTTGCATCACCCTGTATATTTTTTACAAATCTCAACCAAATATGCTAACTAAATATTCTACACATCATCATGGGAAACTAATGCACAAATTACTACAAACTGCACTAAAAAATGAACGTAGTACCTGTTGCTTTAGAAGAAATATTTAACCCTCTCACGGCTGATGAGACCACGTGACACTCGTTGTAACTGGAAAATATATGGCTTCAACCACTAATTTCTTCATTTTTTTTAAAAACTCTCCTATTTGGTACATATATGTTGTTAGGCAACTATTCAACAATATAGTATATGTCATTCTACATATATATTATATTGTTATCCATTGTTACTATATACTACATACTATTCGCCATATCTCCCAAAGTTATTTACATATTTTGACGAAATAAAGCTCAAATTGAAGGGCAAACCCATCCATTTTGTACGGTTGCGTTACAGGTCCTTTGTCCTTGAAGAAACATTAAAATTCCTCTTATAACGTTTTTTTTTTTTTTTTTTTTAGTTTTTTCAAAATAAAACAGATTCGATTCCATTATATGTGGCTTTGACACACCATACTATGGTTAACGAATGCTAAAAGAGGAATATGTTACTGTGCCATTCAGAAGTACATACAGGGCATTCGTTAATATATGCAATTTCTTCACATTTTGAAAACCAAGTTAAACTTTCTGTACTACAAAGCTGAATTTTGCATCACCCTGTATATTTTTTACAAATCTCAACCAAATATGCTAACTAAATGTTCTACACATCATCATGGGAAACTAATGCACAAATTACTACAAACTGCACTAAAAAATGAACGTAGTACCTGTTGCTTTAGAAGAAATATTTAACCCTCACACGGCTGATGAGACCACGTGACACTCGTTGTAACTGGAAAATATATGGCTTCAACCACTAATTTCTTCAATTTTTTAAAAAAAACTCTCCTATTTGGTATATATGTTGTTAGGCAACTATTCAACAATATAGCATATGTCATTCTACATATATATTATATTGTTATCCATTGTTACTATATACTACATACTATTCGCCATATCTCCCAAAATTATTTACATATTTTGACGAAATAAAGCTCAAATTGAAGGGCAAACCCCTCCACTTTGTCCTGTTGC
Source organism: Thermobia domestica (assembly GCF_964235325.1). NCBI lineage: Eukaryota > Metazoa > Arthropoda > Insecta > Zygentoma > Lepismatidae > Thermobia > Thermobia domestica. The sequence continues at coordinate 21,292 of NW_027656066.1, forward strand.
GATAAGGGTCCTTTGCCCTTGAAGAAACGTTAAAATTTTCCTTATAAAGTTTGTTTCTGTTTTTTAGTTTTTTCAAAATAAAACAGATTCGATTCCATTATATGTGGCTTTGACACACCATACTATGGTTAAAGAATTCTAAAAGAGGAATATGTTACTGTGCCATTCAGAAGTACATACAGGGCATTCGTTAATATATGCAATTTCTTCACATTTTGAAAACCAAGTTAAACTTTCTGTACTACAAAGCTGAATTTTGCATCACCCTGTATATTTTTTACAAATCTCAACCAAATATGCTAACTAAATGTTCTACACATCATCATGGGAAACTAATGCACAAATTACTACAAACTGCACTAAAAAATGAACGTAGTACCTGTTGCTTTAGAAGAAATATTTAACCCTCTCACGGCTGATGAGACCACGTGACACTCGTTGTAACTGGAAAATATATGGCTTCAACCACTAATTTTTTCATTTTTTTTAAAAAAACTCTCCTATTTGGTACATATATGTTGTTAGGCAACTATTCAACAATATAGCATATGTCATTCTACATATATATTATATTCTTATCCATTGTTACTATATACTACATACTATTCGCCATATCTCCCAAAGTTATTTACATATTTTGACGAAATAAAGCTAAAATTGAAGAGGAAACCCCTCCATTTTGTCCTGTTGCGATAAGGGTCCTTTTCCCTTGAAGAAACATTAAAATTCCTCTTATAACGTTTATTTCTCTTTTTTAGTTTTTTCAAAATAAAACAGATTCGATTCCATTATATGTGGCTTTGACACACCATACTATGGTTAACGAATTCTAAAAGAGGAATATGTTACTGTGCCATTCAGAAGTACATACAGGGCATTCGTTAATATATGCAATTTCTTCACATTTTGAAAACCAAGTTAAACTTTCTGTACTACAAAGCTGAATTTTGCATCACCCTGTATATTTTTTACAAATCTCAACCAAATATGCTAACTAAATGTTCTACACATCATCATGGGAAACTAATGCACAAATTACTACAAACTGCACTAAAAAATGAACGTAGTACCTGTTGCTTTAGAAGAAATATTTAACCCTCTCACGGCTGATGAGACCACGTGACACTCGTTGTAACTGGAAAATATATGGCTTCAACCACTAATTTCTTCATTTTTTTTAAAACCTCTCCTATTTGGTACATATATGTTGTTAGCCAACTATTCAACAATATAGCATATGTCATTCTACATATATATTATATTCTTATCCATTGTTACTATATACTACATACTATTCGCCATATCTCCCAAAGTTATTTACATATTTTGACGAAATAAAGCTCAAATTGAAGGGCAAACCCATCCATTTTGTACGGTTGCGTTACAGGTCCTTTGTCCTTGAAGAAACATTAAAATTCCTCTTATAACGTTTGTTTTTTTTTTTTTTTAGTTTTTTCAAAATAAAACAGATTCGATTCCATTATATGTGGCTTTGACACACCATACTATGGTTAACGAATGCTAAAAGAGGAATATGTTACTGTGCCATTCAGAAGTACATACAGGGCATTCGTTAATATATGCAATTTCTTCACATTTTGAAAACCAAGTTAAACTTTCTGTACTACAAAGCTGAATTTTGCATCACCCTGTATATTTTTTACAAATCTCAACCAAATATGCTAACTAAATGTTCTACACATCATCATGGGAAACTAATGCACAAATTACTACAAACTGCACTAAAAAATGAACGTAGTACCTGTTGCTTTAGAAGAAATATTTAACCCTCTCACGGCTGATGAGACCACGTGACACTCGTTGTAAGTGGAAAATATATGGCTTCAACCACTAATTTCTTCAATTTTTTTTAGAAAAACTCTCCTATTTGGTATATATGTTGTTAGGCAACTATTCAACAATATAGCATATGTCATTCTACATATATATTATATTGTTATCCATTGTTACTATATACTACATACTATTCGCCATATCTCCCAAAGCTATTTACATATTTTGACGAAATAAAGCTAAAATTGAAGAGGAAACCCCTCCACTTTGTCCTGTTGCGATAAGGGTCCTTTGTCCTTGAAGAAACGTTAAAATTTCTCTTCTAACGTTTGTTTCTCTTTTTTAGTTTTTTCAAAATAAAACAGATTCGATTCCATTATATGTGGCTTTGACACACCATACTATGGTTAACGAATGCTAAAAGAGGAATATGTTACTGTGCCATTCAGAAGTACATACAGGGCATTCGTTAATATATGCAATTTCTTCACATTTTGAAAACCAAGTTAAACTTTCTGTACTACAAATCTGAATTTTGCATCACCCTGTATATTTTTTACAAATCTCAACCAAATATGCTAACTAAATATTCTACACATCATCATGGGAAACTAATGCACAAATTACTACAAACTGCACTAAAAAATGAACGTAGTACCTGTTGCTTTAGAAGAAATATTTAACCCTCTCACGGCTGATGAGACCACGTGACACTCGTTGTAACTGCAAAATATATGGCTTCAACCACTAATTTCTTCATTTTTTTTAATAACTCTCCTATTTGGTACATATATGTTGTTAGGCAACTATTCAACAATATAGTATATGTCATTCTACATATATATTATATTGTTATCCATTGTTACTATATACTACATACTATTCGCCATATCTCCCAAAGTTATTTACATATTTTGACGAAATAAAGCTCAAATTGAAGGGCAAACCCATCCATTTTGTACGGTTGCGTTACAGGTCCTTTGTCCTTGAAGAAACATTAAAATTCCTCTTATAACGTTTTTTTTTTTTTTTTTTAGTTTTTTCAAAATAAAACAGATTCGATTCCATTATATGTGGCTTTGACACACCATACTATGGTTAACGAATGCTAAAAGAGGAATATGTTACTGTGCCATTCAGAAGTACATACAGGGCATTCGTTAATATATGCAATTTCTTCACATTTTGAAAACCAAGTTAAACTTTCTGTACTACAAAGCTGAATTTTGCATCACCCTGTATATTTTTTACAAATCTCAACCAAATATGCTAACTAAATGTTCTACACATCATCATGGGAAACTAATGCACAAATTACTACAAACTGCACTAAAAAATGAACGTAGTACCTGTTGCTTTAGAAGAAATATTTAACCCTCACACGGCTGATGAGACCACGTGACACTCGTTGTAACTGGAAAATATATGGCTTCAACCACTAATTTCTTCAATTTTTTAAAAAAAACTCTCCTATTTGGTATATATGTTGTTAGGCAACTATTCAACTATATAGCATATGTCATTCTACATATATATTATATTGTTATCCATTGTTACTATATACTACATACTATTCGCCATATCTCCCAAAATTATTTACATATTTTGACGAAATAAAGCTCAAATTGAAGGGCAAACCCCTCCACTTTGTCCTGTTGCGATAAGGGTCCTTTGCCCTTGAAGAAACGTTAAAATTTTCCTTATAAAGTTTGTTTCTGTTTTTTAGTTTTTTCAAAATAAAACAGATTCGATTCCATTATATGTGGCTTTGACACACCATACTATGGTTAAAGAATTCTAAAAGAGGAATATGTTACTGTGCCATTCAGAAGTACATACAGGGCATTCGTTAATATATGCAATTTCTTCACATTTTGAAAACCAAGTTAAACTTTCTGTACTACAAAGCTGAATTTTGCATCACCCTGTATATCTTTTACAAATCTCAACCAAATATGCTAACTAAATGTTCTACACATCATCATGGGAAACTAATGCACAAATTACTACAAACTGCACTAAAAAATGAACGTAGTACCTGTTGCTTTAGAAGAAATATTTAACCCTCTCACGGCTGATGAGACCACGTGACACTCGTTGTAACTGGAAAATATATGGCTTCAACCACTAATTTTTTCATTTTTTTTAAAAAAACTCTCCTATTTGGTACATATATGTTGTTAGGCAACTATTCAACAATATAGCATATGTCATTCTACATATATATTATATTCTTATCCATTGTTACTATATACTACATACTATTCGCCATATCTCCCAAAGTTATTTACATATTTTGACGAAATAAAGCTAAAATTGAAGAGGAAACCCCTCCATTTTGTCCTGTTGCGATAAGGGTCCTTTTCCCTTGAAGAAACATTAAAATTCCTCTTATAACGTTTATTTCTCTTTTTTAGTTTTTTCAAAATAAAACAGATTCGATTCCATTATATGTGGCTTTGACACACCATACTGTGCTTAACGAATGATAAAAGAGGAATATGTTACTGTGCCATTCAGAAGTACATACAGGGCATTCGTTAATATATGCACTTTCTTCACATTTTGAAAACCAATTTATACTTTCTGTACTACAAAGCTGAATTTTGCATCACCCTGTATATTTTTTCCAAATCTCAACCAAATATGCTAACTAAATGTTCTACACATCATGATGGGAAAATAAATGCACAAATTACTACAAATTGCACTAAAAAATGAACGTAGTACCTGTTGCTTTAGAAGAAATAGTTAACCCTCTCACGGCTGATGAGACCACGTGACACTCGTTGTAACTGGAAAATGTATGGCTTCAACCACTAATTTCTTCATTTTTTTTAAAAAACTCTCCTATTTGGTACATATATGTTGTTAGGCAACTATTCAACAATATAGCATATGTCATTCTACATATATATTATATTCTTATCCATTGTTACTATATACTACATACTATTCGCCACATCTCCCAAAGTTATTTACATATTTTGACGAAATAAAGCTCAAATTGAAGGGCAAACCCATCCATTTTGTACGGTTGCGTTACAGGTCCTTTGTCCTTGAAGAAACATTAAAATTCCTCTTAAACGTTTTTTTTTTTTTTTTTTTTAGTTTTTCAAAATAAAACAGATTCGATTCCATTATATGTGGCTTTGACACACCATACTATGGTTAACGAATGCTAAAAGAGGAATATGTTACTGTGCCATTCAGAAGTACATACAGGGCATTCGTTAATATATGCAATTTCTTCACATTTTGAAAACCAATTTATACTTTCTGTACTACAAAGCTGAATTTGCATCACCCTGTATATTTTTTACAAATCTCAACCAAATATGCTAACTAAATGTTCTACACATCATCATGGGAAACTAATGCACAAATTACTACAAACTGCACTAAAAAATGAACGTAGTACCTGTTGCTTTAGAAGAAATATTTAACCCTCTCACGGCTGATGAGACCACGTGACACTCGTTGTAAGTGGAAAATATATGGCTTCAACCACTAATTTCTTCAATTTTTTTAGAAAAACTCTCCTATTTGGTATATATGTTGTTAGGCAACTATTCAATAATATATCATATGTCATTCTACATATATATTATATTGTTATCCATTGTTACTATATACTACATACTATTCGCCATATCTCCCAAACTTATTTACATATTTTGACGAAATAAAGCTAAAATTGAAGAGGAAACCCCTCCACTTTGTCCTGTTGCGATAAGGGTCCTTTGTCCTTGAAGAAACGTTAAAATTCCTCTTCTAACGTTTGTTTCTCTTTTTTAGTTTTTTCAAAATAAAACAGATTCGATTCCATTATATGTGGCTTTGACACACCATACTATGGTTAACGAATGCTAAAAGAGGAATATGTTACTGTGCCATTCAGAAGTACATACAGGGCATTCGTTAATATATGCAATTTCTTCACATTTTGAAAACCAAGTTAAACTTTCTGTACTACAAAGCTGAATTTTGCATCACCCCCCTGTATATTTTTTACAAATCTCAACCAAATATGCTAACTAAATGTTCTACACATCATCATGGGAAACTAATGCACAAATTACTACAAACTGCACTAAAAAATGAACGTAGTACCTGTTGCTTTAGAAGAAATATTTAACCCTCACACGGCTGATGAGACCACGTGGACACTCGTTGTAACTGGAAAATATATGGCTTCAACCACTAATTTCTTCAATTTTTTAAAAAAAACTCTCCTATTTGGTATATATGTTGTTAGGCAACTATTCAACAATATAGCATATGTCATTCTACATATATATTATATTGTTATCCATTGTTACTATATACTACATACTATTCGCCATATCTCCCAAAATTATTTACATATTTTGACGAAATAAAGCTCAAATTGAAGGGCAAACCCCTCCACTTTGTCTGTTGCGATAAGGGTCCTTTGCCCTTGAAGAAACGTTAAAATTTTCCTTATAAAGTTTGTTTCTGTTTTTTAGTTTTTTCAAAATAAAACAGATTCGATTCCATTATATGTGGCTTTGACACACCATACTATGGTTAAAGAATTCTAAAAGAGGAATATGTTACTGTGCCATTCAGAAGTACATACAGGGCATTCGTTAATATATGCAATTTCTTCACATTTTGAAAACCAAGTTAAACTTTCTGTACTACAAAGCTGAATTTTGCATCACCCTGTATATTTTTTACAAATCTCAACCAAATATGCTAACTAAATGTTCTACACATCATCATGGGAAACTAATGCACAAATTACTACAAACTGCACTAAAAAATGAACGTAGTACCTGTTGCTTTAGAAGAAATATTTAACCCTCTCACGGCTGATGAGACCACGTGACACTCGTTGTAACTGGAAAATATATGGCTTCAACCACTAATTTTTTCATTTTTTTTAAAAAAACTCTCCTATTTGGTACATATATGTTGTTAGGCAACTATTCAACAATATAGCATATGTCTTCTACATATATATTATATTCTTATCCATTGTTACTATATACTACATACTATTCGCCATATCTCCCAAAGTTATTTACATATTTTGACGAAATAAAGCTAAAATTGAAGAGGAAACCCCTCCATTTTGTCCTGTTGCGATAAGGGTCCTTTTCCCTTGAAGAAACATTAAAATTCCTCTTATAACGTTTATTTCTCTTTTTTAGTTTTTTCAAAATAAAACAGATTCGATTCCATTATATGTGGCTTTGACACACCATACTGTGCTTAACGAATGATAAAAGAGGAATATGTTACTGTGCCATTCAGAAGTACATACAGGGCATTCGTTAATATATGCACTTTCTTCACATTTTGAAAACCAATTTATACTTTCTGTACTACAAAGCTGAATTTTGCATCACCCTGTATATTTTTTCCAAATCTCAACCAAATATGCTAACTAAATGTTCTACACATCATGATGGGAAAATAAATGCACAAATTACTACAAATTGCACTAAAAAATGAACGTAGTACCTGTTGCTTTAGAAGAAATAGTTAACCCTCTCACGGCTGATGAGACCACGTGACACTCGTTGTAACTGGAAAATGTATGGCTTCAACCACTAATTTCTTAATTTTTTTTAAAAAACTCTCCTATTTGGTACATATATGTTGTTAGGCAACTATTCAACAATATAGCATATGTCATTCTACATATATATTATATTCTTATCCATTGTTACTATATACTACATACTATTCGCCACATCTCCCAAAGTTATTTACATATTTTGACGAAATAAAGCTCAAATTGAAGGCAAACCCATCCATTTTGTACGGTTGCGTTACAGGTCCTTTGTCCTTGAAGAAACATTAAAATTCCTCTTAAACGTTTTTTTTTTTTTTTTTAGTTTTTTCAAAATAAAACAGATTCGATTCCATTATATGTGGCTTTGACACACCATACTATGGTTAACGAATGCTAAAAGAGGAATATGTTACTGTGCCATTCAGAAGTACATACAGGGCATTCGTTAATATATGCAATTTCTTCACATTTTGAAAACCAATTTATACTTTCTGTACTACAAAGCTGAATTTTGCATCACCCTGTATATTTTTTACAAATCTCAACCAAATATGCTAACTAAATGTTCTACACATCATCATGGGAAACTAATGCACAAATTACTACAAACTGCACTAAAAAATGAACGTAGTACCTGTTGCTTTAGAAGAAATATTTAACCCTCTCACGGCTGATGAGACCACGTGACACTCGTTGTAAGTGGAAAATATATGGCTTCAACCACTAATTTCTTCAATTTTTTTTAGAAAAACTCTCCTATTTGGTATATATGTTGTTAGGCAACTATTCAACAATATAGCATATGTCATTCTACATATATATTATATTGTTATCCATTGTTACTATATACTACATACTATTCGCCATATCTCCCAAAGCTATTTACATATTTTGACGAAATAAAGCTAAAATTGAAGAGGAAACCCCTCCACTTTGTCCTGTTGCGATAAGGGTCCTTTGTCCTTGAAGAAACGTTAAAATTTCTCTTCTAACGTTTGTTTCTCTTTTTTAGTTTTTTCAAAATAAAACAGATTCGATTCCATTATATGTGGCTTTGACACACCATACTATGGTTAACGAATGCTAAAAGAGGAATATGTTACTGTGCCATTCAGAAGTACATACAGGGCATTCGTTAATATATGCAATTTCTTCACATTTTGAAAACCAAGTTAAACTTTCTGTACTACAAATCTGAATTTTGCATCACCCTGTATATTTTTTACAAATCTCAACCAAATATGCTAACTAAATATTCTACACATCATCATGGGAAACTAATGCACAAATTACTACAAACTGCACTAAAAAATGAACGTAGTACCTGTTGCTTTAGAAGAAATATTTAACCCTCTCACGGCTGATGAGACCACGTGACACTCGTTGTAACTGCAAAATATATGGCTTCAACCACTAATTTCTTCATTTTTTTTAATAACTCTCCTATTTGGTACATATATGTTGTTAGGCAACTATTCAACAATATAGTATATGTCATTCTACATATATATTATATTGTTATCCATTGTTACTATATACTACATACTATTCGCCATATCTCCCAAAGTTATTTACATATTTTGACGAAATAAAGCTCAAATTGAAGGGCAAACCCATCCATTTTGTACGGTTGCGTTACAGGTCCTTTGTCCTTGAAGAAACATTAAAATTCCTCTTATAACGTTTTTTTTTTTTTTTTTTAGTTTTTTCAAAATAAAACAGATTCGATTCCATTATATGTGGCTTTGACACACCATACTATGGTTAACGAATGCTAAAAGAGGAATATGTTACTGTGCCATTCAGAAGTACATACAGGGCATTCGTTAATATATGCAATTTCTTCACATTTTGAAAACCAAGTTAAACTTTCTGTACTACAAAGCTGAATTTTGCATCACCCTGTATATTTTTTACAAATCTCAACCAAATATGCTAACTAAATGTTCTACACATCATCATGGGAAACTAATGCACAAATTACTACAAACTGCACTAAAAAATGAACGTAGTACCTGTTGCTTTAGAAGAAATATTTAACCCTCTCACGGCTGATGAGACCACGTGACACTCGTTGTAACTGGAAAATATATGGCTTCAACCACTAATTTCTTCAATTTTTTAAAAAAAACTCTCCTATTTGGTATATATGTTGTTAGGCAACTATTCAACAATATAGCATATGTCATTCTACATATATATTATATTGTTATCCATTGTTACTATATACTACATACTATTCGCCATATCTCCCAAAATTATTTACATATTTTGACGAAATAAAGCTCAAATTGAAGGGCAAACCCCTCCACTTTGTCCTGTTGCGATAAGGGTCCTTTGCCCTTGAAGAAACGTTAAAATTTTCCTTATAAAGTTTGTTTCTGTTTTTTAGTTTTTTCAAAATAAAACAGATTCGATTCCATTATATGTGGCTTTGACACACCATACTATGGTTAAAGAATTCTAAAAGAGGAATATGTTACTGTGCCATTCAGAAGTACATACAGGGCATTCGTTAATATATGCAATTTCTTCACATTTTGAAAACCAAGTTAAACTTTCTGTACTACAAAGCTGAATTTTGCATCACCCTGTATATTTTTTACAAATCTCAACCAAATATGCTAACTAAATGTTCTACACATCATCATGGGAAACTAATGCACAAATTACTACAAACTGCACTAAAAAATGAACGTAGTACCTGTTGCTTTAGAAGAAATATTTAACCCTCTCACGGCTGATGAGACCACGTGACACTCGTTGTAACTGGAAAATATATGGCTTCAACCACTAATTTTTTCATTTTTTTTAAAAAAACTCTCCTATTTGGTACATATATGTTGTTAGGCAACTATTCAACAATATAGCATATGTCATTCTACATATATATTATATTCTTATCCATTGTTACTATATACTACATACTATTCGCCATATCTCCCAAAGTTATTTACATATTTTGACGAAATAAAGCTAAAATTGAAGAGGAAACCCCTCCATTTTGTCCTGTTGCGATAAGGGTCCTTTTCCCTTGAAGAAACATTAAAATTCCTCTTATAACTTTTATTTCTCTTTTTTAGTTTTTTCAAAATAAAACAGATTCGATTCCATTATATGTGGCTTTGACACACCATACTGTGCTTAACGAATGATAAAAGAGGAATATGTTACTGTGCCATTCAGAAGTACATACAGGGCATTCGTTAATATATGCACTTTCTTCACATTTTGAAAACCAATTTATACTTTCTGTACTACAAAGCTGAATTTTGCATCACCCTGTATATTTTTTCCAAATCTCAACCAAATATGCTAACTAAATGTTCTACACATCATGATGGGAAAATAAATGCACAAATTACTACAAATTGCACTAAAAAATGAACGTAGTACCTGTTGCTTTAGAAGAAATAGTTAACCCTCTCACGGCTGATGAGACACGTGACACTCGTTGTAACTGGAAAATGTATGGCTTCAACCACTAATTTCTTCATTTTTTTTAAAAAACTCTCCTATTTGGTACATATATGTTGTTAGGCAACTATTCAACAATATAGCATATGTCATTCTACATATATATTATATTCTTATCCATTGTTACTATATACTACATACTATTCGCCACATCTCCCAAAGTTATTTACATATTTTGACGAAATAAAGCTAAAATTGAAGGGCAAACCCATCCATTTTGTACGGTTGCGTTACAGGTCCTTTGTCCTTGAAGAAACATTAAAATTCCTCTTAAACGTTTTTTTTTTTTTTTTTTTAGTTTTTTCAAAATAAAACAGATTCGATTCCATTATATGTGGCTTTGACACACCATACTATGGTTAACGAATGCTAAAAGAGGAATATGTTACTGTGCCATTCAGAAGTACATACAGGGCATTCGTTAATATATGCAATTTCTTCACATTTTGAAACCAATTTATACTTTCTGTACTACAAAGCTGAATTTTGCATCACCCTGTATATTTTTTACAAATCTCAACCAAATATGCTAACTAAATGTTCTACACATCATCATGGGAAACTAATGCACAAATTACTACAAACTGCACTAAAAAATGAACGTAGTACCTGTTGCTTTAGAAGAAATATTTAACCCTCTCACGGCTGATGAGACCACGTGACACTCGTTGTAAGTGGAAAATATATGGCTTCAACCACTAATTTCTTCAATTTTTTTTAGAAAAACTCTCCTATTTGGTATATATGTTGTTAGGCAACTATTCAATAATATATCATATGTCATTCTACATATATATTATATTGTTATCCATTGTTACTATATACTACATACTATTCGCCATATCTCCCAAACTTATTTACATATTTTGACGAAATAAAGCTAAAATTGAAGAGGAAACCCCTCCACTTTGTCCTGTTGCGATAAGGGTCCTTTGTCCTTGAAGAAACGTTAAAATTCCTCTTCTAACGTTTGTTTCTCTTTTTTAGTTTTTTCAAAATAAAACAGATTCGATTCCATTATATGTGGCTTTGACACACCATACTATGGTTAACGAATGCTAAAAGAGGAATATGTTACTGTGCCATTCAGAAGTACATACGGGGCATTCGTTAATATATGCACTTTCTTCACATTTTGAAAACCAAGTTAAACTTTCTGTACTACAAAGCTGAATTTTGCATCACCCTGTATATTTTTTACAAATCTCAACCAAATATGCTAACTAAATGTTCTACACATCATCATGGGAAACTAATGCACAAATTACTACAAACTGCACTAAAAAATGAACGTAGTACCTGTTGCTTTAGAAGAAATATTTAACCCTCTCACGGCTGATGAGACCACGTGACACTCGTTGTAACTGGAAAATATATGGCTTCAACCACTAATTTCTTCAATTTTTTTAAAAAAACTCTCCTATTTGGTATATATGTTGTTAGGCAACTATTCAACAATATAGCATATGTCATTCTACATATATATTATATTGTTATCCATTGTTACTATATACTACATACTATTCGCCATATCTCCCAAACTTATTTACATATTTTGACGAAATAAAGCTCAAATTGAAGGGCAAACCCATCCACTTTGTCCTGTTGCGATAAGGGTCCTTTGCCCTTGAAGAAACGTTAAAATTTTCCTTATAACGTTTGTTTCTGTTTTTTAGTTTTTTCAAAATAAAACAGATTCGATTCCATTATATGTGCTTTGACACACCATACTATGGTTAACGAATTCTAAAAGAGGAATATGTTACTGTGCCATTCAGAAGTACATACAGGGCATTCGTTAATATATGCAATTTCTTCACATTTTGAAACCAAGTTAAAATTTCTGTACTACAAAGCTGAATTTTGCATCACCCTGTATATTTTTTACAAATCTCAACCAAATATGCTAACTAAATGTTCTACACATCATCATGGGAAACTAATGCACAAATTACTACAAACTGCACTAAAAAATGAACGTAGTACCTGTTGCTTTAGAAGAAATATTTAACCCTCTCACGGCTGATGAGACCACGTGACACTCGTTGTAACTGGAAAATATATGGCTTCAACCACTAATTTCTTCATTTTTTTTAAAAACTCTCCTATTTGGTACATATATGTTGTTAGGCAACTATTCAACAATATAGTATATGTCATTCTACATATATATTATATTCTTATCCATTGTTACTATATACTACATACTATTCGCCATATCTCCCAAAGTTATTTATATATTTTGACGAAATAAAGCTCAAATTGAAGAGGAAATCCCTCCACTTTGTCCTGTTGCGATAAGGGTCCTTTGTCCTTGAAGAAACGTTAAAATTCCTCTTCTAACGTTTGTTTCTCTTTTTTAGTTTTTTCAAAATAAAACAGATTCGATTCCATTATATGTGGCTTTGACACACCATACTATGGTTAACGAATTCTAAAAGAGGAATATGTTACTGTGCCATTCAGAAGTACATACAGGGCATTCGTTAATATATGCAATTTCTTCACATTTGAAAACCAGTTAAACTTTCTGTACTACAAAGCTGAATTTTACATCACCCCCTGTATATTTTTTACAAATCTCAACCAAATATGCTAACTAAATGTTCTACACATCATCATGGGAAACTAATGCACAAATTACTACAAACTGCACTAAAAAATGAACGTAGTACCTGTTGCTTTAGAAGAAATATTTAACCCTCTCACGGCTGATGAGACCACGTGACACTCGTTGTAACTGGAAAATATATGGCTTCAACCACTAATTTCTTCATTTTTTTTAAAACCTCTCCTATTTGGTACATATATGTTGTTAGGCAACTATTCAACAATATAGCATATGTCATTCTACATATATATTATATTCTTATCCATTGTTACTATATACTACATACTATTCGCCATATCTCCCAAAGTTATTTATATATTTTGACGAAAGCAAGATCAAATTGAAGAGGAAACCCCTCCACTTTGTCCTGTTGCGATAAGGGTCCTTTGTCCTTGAAGAAACGTTAAAATTCCTCTTATAACGTTTGTTTCTCTTTTTTAGTTTTTTCAAAATAAAACAGATTCGATTCCATTATATGTGGCTTTGACACACCATACTATGGTTAACGAATGCTAAAAGAGGAATATGTTACTGTGCCATTCAGAAGTACATACAGGGCATTCGTTAATATATGCAATTTCTTCACATTTTGAAAACCAAGTTAAACTTTCTGTACTACAAAGCTGAATTTTGCATCACCCTGTATATTTTTTACAAATCTCAACCAAATATGCTAACTAAATGTTCTACACATCATCATGGGAAACTAATGCACAAATTACTACAAACTGCACTAAAAAATGAACGTAGTACCTGTTGCTTTAGAAGAAATATTTAACCCTCTCACGGCTGATGAGACCACGTGTCACTCGTTGTAACTGGAAAATATATGGCTTCAACCACTAATTTCTTCAATTTTTTAAAAAAAACTCTCCTATTTGGTATATATGTTGTTAGGCAACTATTCAACAATATAGCATATGTCATTCTACATATATATTATATTGTTATCCATTGTTACTATATACTACATACTATTCACCATATCTTCCAAACTTATTTACATATTTTGACGAAATAAAGCTAAAATTGAAGGGCAAACCCCTCCACTTTGTCCTGTTGCGATAAGGGTCCTTTGCCCTTGAAGAAACGTTAAAATTTTCCTTATAACGTTTGTTTCTGTTTTTTAGTTTTTTCAAAATAAAACAGATTCGATTCCATTATATGTGGCTTTGACACACCATACTATGGTTAACGAATTCTAAAAGAGGAATATGTTACTGTGCCATTCAGAAGTACATACAGGGCATTCGTTGATATATGCAATTTCTTCACATTTTGAAAACCAAGTTAAAATTTCTGTACTACAAAGCAGAATTTTGCATCACCCTGTATATTTTTTACAAATCTCAACCAAATATGCTAACTAAATGTTCTACACATCATCATGGGAAACTAATGCACAAATTACTACAAACTGCACTAAAAAAAATGAACGTAGTACCTGTTGCTTTAGAAGAAATATTTAACCCTCTCACGGCTGATGAGACCACGTGACACTCGTTGTAACTGGAAAATATATGGCTTCAACCACTAATTTCTTCATTTTTTTTAAAAACTCTCCTATTTGGTACATATATGTTGTTAGGCAACTATTCAACAATATAGTATATGTCATTCTACATATATATTATATTCTTATCCATTGTTACTATATACTACATACTATTCGCCATATCTCCCAAAGTTATTTATATATTTTGACGAAATAAAGCTCAAATTGAAGAGGAAACCCCTCCACTTTGTCCTGTTGCGATAAGGGTCCTTTGTCCTTGAAGAAACGTTAAAATTCCTCTTCTAACGTTTGTTTCTCTTTTTTAGTTTTTTCAAAATAAAACAGATTCGATTCCATTATATGTGGCTTTGACACACCATACTATGGTTAACGAATTCTAAAAGAGGAATATGTTACTGTGCCATTCAGAAGTACATACAGGGCATTCGTTAATATATGCAATTTCTTCACATTTTGAAAACCAAGTTAAACTTTCTGTACTACAAAGCTGAATTTTGCATCACCCTGTATATTTTTTACAAATCTCAACCAAATATGCTAACTAAATGTTCTACACATCATCATGGGAAACTAATGCACAAATTACTACAAACTGCACTAAAAAATGAACGTAGTACCTGTTGCTTTAGAAGAAATATTTAACCCTCTCACGGCTGATGAGACCACGTGACACTCGTTGTAACTGGAAAATATATGGCTTCAACCACTAATTTCTTCATTTTTTTAAAAAACTCTCCTATTTGGTACATATATGTTGTTAGGCAACTATTCAACAATATAGTATATGTCATTCTACATATATATTATATTCTTATCCATTGTTACTATATACTACATACTATTCGCCATATCTCCCAAAGTTATTTATATATTTTGACGAAATAAAGCTCAAATTGAAGAGGAAACCCCTCCACTTTGTCCTGTTGCGATAAGGGTCCTTTGTCCTTGAAGAAACGTTAAAATTCCTCTTCTAACGTTTGTTTCTCTTTTTTAGTTTTTTCAAAATAAAACAGATTCGATTCCATTATATGTGGCTTTGACACACCATACTATGGTTAACGAATTCTAAAAGAGGAATATGTTACTGTGCCATTCAGAAGTACATACAGGGCATTCGTTAATATATGCAATTTCTTCACATTTTGAAAACCAAGTTAAACTTTCTGTACTACAAAGCTGAATTTTGCATCACCCTGTATATTTTTTACAAATCTCAACCAAATATGCTAACTAAATGTTCTACACATCATCATGGGAAACTAATGCACAAATTACTACAAACTGCACTAAAAAATGAACGTAGTACCTGTTGCTTTAGAAGAAATATTTAACCCTCTCACGGCTGATGAGACCACGTGTCACTCGTTGTAACTGGAAAATATATGGCTTCAACCACTAATTTCTTCATTTTTTTAAAAAACTCTCCTATTTGGTACATATATGTTGTTAGGCAACTATTCAACAATATAGTATATGTCATTCTACATATATATTATATTCTTATCCATTGTTACTATATACTACATACTATTCGCCATATCTCCCAAAGTTATTTATATATTTTGACGAAATAAAGCTCAAATTGAAGAGGAAACCCCTCCACTTTGTCCTGTTGCGATAAGGGTCCTTTGTCCTTGAAGAAACGTTAAAATTCCTCTTCTAATGTTTGTTTCTCTTTTTTAGTTTTTTCAAAATAAAACAGATTCGATTCCATTATATGTGGCTTTGACACACCATACTATGGTTAACGAATTCTAAAAGAGGAATATGTTACTGTGCCATTCAGAAGTACATACAGGGCATTCGTTAATATATGCAATTTCTTCACATTTTGAAAACCAAGTTAAACTTTCTGTACTACAAAGCTGAATTTTGCATCACCCTGTATATTTTTTACAAATCTCAACCAAATATGCTAACTAAATGTTCTACACATCATCATGGGAAACTAATGCACAAATTACTACAAACTGCACTAAAAAATGAACGTAGTACCTGTTGCTTTAGAAGAAATATTTAACCCTCTCACGGCTGATGAGACCACGTGTCACTCGTTGTAACTGGAAAATATATGGCTTCAACCACTAATTTCTTCAATTTTTTAAAAAAAACTCTCCTATTTGGTATATATGTTGTTAGGCAACTATTCAACAATATAGCATATGTCATTCTACATATATATTATATTGTTATCCATTGTTACTATATACTACATACTATTCGCCATATCTTCCAAACTTATTTACATATTTTGACGAAATAAAGCTAAAATTGAAGGGCAAACCCCTCCACTTTGTCCTGTTGCGATAAGGGTCCTTTGCCCTTGAAGAAACGTTAAAATTTTCCTTATAACGTTTGTTTCTGTTTTTTAGTTTTTTCAAAATAAAACAGATTCGATTCCATTATATGTGGCTTTGACACACCATACTATGGTTAACGAATTCTAAAAGAGGAATATGTTACTGTGCCATTCAGAAGTACATACAGGGCATTCGTTGATATATGCAATTTCTTCACATTTTGAAAACCAAGTTAAAATTTCTGTACTACAAAGCAGAATTTTGCATCACCCTGTATATTTTTTACAAATCTCAACCAAATATGCTAACTAAATGTTCTACACATCATCATGGGAAACTAATGCACAAATTACTACAAACTGCACTAAAAAATGAACGTAGTACCTGTTGCTTTAGAAGAAATATTTAACCCTCTCACGGCTGATGAGACCACGTGACACTCGTTGTAACTGGAAAATATATGGCTTCAACCACTAATTTCTTCATTTTTTTAAAAAACTCTCCTATTTGGTACATATATGTTGTTAGGCAACTATTCAACAATATAGTATATGTCATTCTACATATATATTATATTCTTATCCATTGTTACTATATACTACATACTATTCGCCATATCTCCCAAAGTTATTTATATATTTTGACGAAATAAAGCTCAAATTGAAGAGGAAACCCCTCCACTTTGTCCTGTTGCGATAAGGGTCCTTTGTCCTTGAAGAAACGTTAAAATTCCTCTTCTAACGTTTGTTTCTCTTTTTTAGTTTTTTCAAAATAAAACAGATTCGATTCCATTATATGTGGCTTTGACACACCATACTATGGTTAACGAATTCTAAAAGAGGAATATGTTACTGTGCCATTCAGAAGTACATACAGGGCATTCGTTAATATATGCAATTTCTTCACATTTTGAAAACCAAGTTAAACTTTCTGTACTACAAAGCTGAATTTTACATCACCCTGTATATTTTTTACAAATCTCAACCAAATATGCTAACTAAATGTTCTACACATCATCATGGGAAACTAATGCACAAATTACTACAAACTGCACTAAAAAATGAACGTAGTACCTGTTGCTTTAGAAGAAATATTTAACCCTCTCACGGCTGATGAGACCACGTGACACTCGTTGTAACTGGAAAATATATGGCTTCAACCACTAATTTCTTCATTTTTTTTAAAACCTCTCCTATTTGGTACATATATGTTGTTAGGCAACTATTCAACAATATAGCATATGTCATTCTACATATATATTATATTCTTATCCATTGTTACTATATACTACATACTATTCGCCATATCTCCCAAAGTTATTTATATATTTTGACGAAATAAAGCTCAAATTGAAGAGGAAACCCCTCCACTTTGTCCTGTTGCGATAAGGGTCCTTTGTCCTTGAAGAAACGTTAAAATTCCTCTTCTAACGTTTGTTTCTCTTTTTTAGTTTTTTCAAAATAAAACAGATTCGATTCCATTATATGTGGCTTTGACACACCATACTATGGTTAACGAATTCTAAAAGAGGAATATGTTACTGTGCCATTCAGAAGTACATACAGGGCATTCGTTAATATATGCAATTTCTTCACATTTTGAAAACCAAGTTAAACTTTCTGTACTACAAAGCTGAATTTTGCATCACCCTGTATATTTTTTACAAATCTCAACCAAATATGCTAACTAAATGTTCTACACATCATCATGGGAAACTAATGCACAAATTACTACAAACTGCACTAAAAAATGAACGTAGTACCTGTTGCTTTAGAAGAAATATTTAACCCTCTCACGGCTGATGAGACCACGTGACACTCGTTGTAACTGGAAAATATATGGCTTCAACCACTAATTTCTTCATTTTTTTAAAAAACTCTCCTATTTGGTACATATATGTTGTTAGGCAACTATTCAACAATATAGTATATGTCATTCTACATATATATTATATTCTTATCCATTGTTACTATATACTACATACTATTCGCCATATCTCCCAAAGTTATTTATATATTTTGACGAAATAAAGCTCAAATTGAAGAGGAAACCCCTCCACTTTGTCCTGTTGCGATAAGGGTCCTTTGTCCTTGAAGAAACGTTAAAATTCCTCTTCTAACGTTTGTTTCTCTTTTTTAGTTTTTTCAAAATAAAACAGATTCGATTCCATTATATGTGGCTTTGACACACCATACTATGGTTAACGAATTCTAAAAGAGGAATATGTTACTGTGCCATTCAGAAGTACATACAGGGCATTCGTTAATATATGCAATTTCTTCACATTTTGAAAACCAAGTTAAACTTTCTGTACTACAAAGCTGAATTTTACATCACCCTGTATATTTTTTACAAATCTCAACCAAATATGCTAACTAAATGTTCTACACATCATCATGGGAAACTAATGCACAAATTACTACAAACTGCACTAAAAAATGAACGTAGTACCTGTTGCTTTAGAAGAAATATTTAACCCTCTCACGGCTGATGAGACCACGTGACACTCGTTGTAACTGGAAAATATATGGCTTCAACCACTAATTTCTTCATTTTTTTTAAAACCTCTCCTATTTGGTACATATATGTTGTTAGGCAACTATTCAACAATATAGCATATGTCATTCTACATATATATTATATTCTTATCCATTGTTACTATATACTACATACTATTCGCCATATCTCCCAAAGTTATTTATATATTTTGACGAAATAAAGCTCAAATTGAAGAGGAAACCCCTCCACTTTGTCCTGTTGCGATAAGGGTCCTTTGTCCTTGAAGAAACGTTAAAATTCCTCTTCTAACGTTTGTTTCTCTTTTTTAGTTTTTTCAAAATAAAACAGATTCGATTCCATTATATGTGGCTTTGACACACCATACTATGGTTAACTCATTCTAAAAGAGGAATATGTTACTGTGCCATTCAGAAGTACATACAGGGCATTCGTTAATATATGCAATTTCTTCACATTTTGAAAACCAAGTTAAACTTTCTGTACTACAAAGCTGAATTTTACATCACCCTGTATATTTTTTACAAATCTCAACCAAATATGCTAACTAAATGTTCTACACATCATCATGGGAAACTAATGCACAAATTACTACAAACTGCACTAAAAAATGAACGTAGTACCTGTTGCTTTAGAAGAAATATTTAACCCTCTCACGGCTGATGAGACCACGTGACACTCGTTGTAACTGGAAAATATATGGCTTCAACCACTAATTTCTTCATTTTTTTTAAAACCTCTCCTATTTGGTACATATATGTTGTTAGGCAACTATTCAACAATATAGCATATGTCATTCTACATATATATTATATTCTTATCCATTGTTACTATATACTACATACTATTCGCCATATCTCCCAAAGTTATTTATATATTTTGACGAAATAAAGCTCAAATTGAAGAGGAAACCCCTCCACTTTGTCTTGTTGCGATAAGGGTCCTTTGTCCTTGAAGAAACGTTAAAATTCCTCTTATAACGTTTGTTTCTCTTTTTTAGTTTTTTCAAAATAAAACAGATTCGATTCCATTATATGTGGCTTTGACACACCATACTATGGTTAACGAATGCTAAAAGAGGAATATGTTACTGTGCCATTCAGAAGTACATACAGGGCATTCGTTAATATATGCAATTTCTTCACATTTTGAAAACCAAGTTAAACTTTCTGTACTACAAAGCTGAATTTTGCATCACCCTGTATATTTTTTACAAATCTCAACCAAATATGCTAACTAAATGTTCTACACATCATCATGGGAAACTAATGCACAAATTACTACAAACTGCACTAAAAAATGAACGTAGTACCTGTTGCTTTAGAAGAAATATTTAACCCTCTCACGGCTGATGAGACCACGTGTCACTCGTTGTAACTGGAAAATATATGGCTTCAACCACTAATTTCTTCAATTTTTTTAAAAAAACTCTCCTATTTGGTATATATGTTGTTAGGCAACTATTCAACAATATAGCATATGTCATTCTACATATATATTATATTGTTATCCATTGTTACTATATACTACATACTATTCGCCATATCTTCCAAAGTTATTTACATATTTTGACGAAATAAAGCTAAAATTGAAGGGCAAACCCCTCCACTTTGTCCTGTTGCGATAAGGGTCCTTTGCCCTTGAAGAAACGTTAAAATTTTCCTTATAACGTTTGTTTCTGTTTTTTTAGTTTTTTCAAAATAAAACAGATTCGATTCCATTATATGTGGCTTTGACACACCATACTATGGTTAACGAATTCTAAAAGAGGAATATGTTACTGTGCCATTCAGAAGTACATACAGGGCATTCCTTAATATATGCAATTTCTTCACATTTTGAAAACCAAGTTAAAATTTCTGTACTACAAAGCTGAATTTTGCATCACCCTGTATATTTTTTACAAATCTCAACCAAATATGCTAACTAAATGTTCTACACATCATCATGGGAAACTAATGCACAAATTACTACAAACTGCACTAAAAAATGAACGTAGTACCTGTTGCTTTAGAAGAAATATTTAACCCTCTCACGGCTGATGAGACCACGTGACACTCGTTGTAACTGGAAAATATATGGCTTCAACCACTAATTTCTTCATTTTTTTTAAAAACTCTCCTATTTGGTACATATATGTTGTTAGGCAACTATTCAACAATATAGTATATGTCATTCTACATATATATTATATTCTTATCCATTGTTACTATATACTACATACTATTCGCCATATCTCCCAAAGTTATTTATATATTTTGACGAAATAAAGCTCAAATTGAAGAGGAAACCCCTCCACTTTGTCCTGTTGCGATAAGGGTCCTTTGTCCTTGAAGAAACGTTAAAATTCCTCTTCTAACGTTTGTTTCTCTTTTTTAGTTTTTTCAAAATAAAACAGATTCGATTCCATTATATGTGGCTTTGACACACCATACTATGGTTAACGAATTCTAAAAGAGGAATATGTTACTGTGCCATTCAGAAGTACATACAGGGCATTCGTTAATATATGCAATTTCTTCACATTTTGAAAACCAAGTTAAACATTCTGTACTACAAAGCTGAATTTTGCATCACCCTGTATATTTTTTACAAATCTCAACCAAATATGCTAACTAAATGTTCTACACATCATCATGGGAAACTAATGCACAAATTACTACAAACTGCACTAAAAAATGAACGTAGTACCTGTTGCTTTAGAAGAAATATTTAACCCTCTCACGGCTGATGAGACCACGTGACACTCGTTGTAACTGGAAAATATATGGCTTCAACCACTAATTTCTTCATTTTTTTAAAAAAACTCTCCTATTTGGTACATATATGTTGTTAGGCAACTATTCAACAATATAGTATATGTCATTCTACATATATATTATATTCTTATCCATTGTTACTATATACTACATACTATTCGCCATATCTCCCAAAGTTATTTATATATTTTGACGAAATAAAGCTCAAATTGAAGAGGAAAACCCTCCACTTTGTCCTGTTGCGATAAGGGTCCTTTGTCCTTGAAGAAACGTTAAAATTCCTCTTCTAACGTTTGTTTCTCTTTTTTAGTTTTTTCAAAATAAAACAGATTCGATTCCATTATATGTGGCTTTGACACACCATACTATGGTTAACGAATTCTAAAAGAGGAATATGTTACTGTGCCATTCAGAAGTACATACAGGGCATTCGTTAATATATGCAATTTCTTCACATTTTGAAAACCAAGTTAAACTTTCTGTACTACAAAGCTGAATTTTACATCACCCTGTATATTTTTTACAAATCTCAACCAAATATGCTAACTAAATGTTCTACACATCATCATGGGAAACTAATGCACAAATTACTACAAACTGCACTAAAAAATGAACGTAGTACCTGTTGCTTTAGAAGAAATATTTAACCCTCTCACGGCTGATGAGACCTCGTGACACTCGTTGTAACTGGAAAATATATGGCTTCAACCACTAATTTCTTCATTTTTTTAAAACCTCTCCTATTTGGTACATATATGTTGTTAGGCAACTATTCAACAATATAGCATATGTCATTCTACATATATATTATATTCTTATCCATTGTTACTATATACTACATACTATTCGCCATATCTCCCAAAGTTATTTATATATTTTGACGAAATAAAGCTCAAATTGAAGAGGAAACCCCTCCACTTTGTCCTGTTGCGATAAGGGTCCTTTGTCCTTGAAGAAACGTTAAAATTCCTCTTATAACGTTTGTTTCTGTTTTTTAGTTTTTTCAAAATAAAACAGATTCGATTCCATTATATGTGGCTTTGACACACCATACTATGGTTAACGAATGCTAAAAGAGGAATATGTTACTGTGCCATTCAGAAGTACATACAGGGCATTCGTTAATATATGCAATTTCTTCACATTTTGAAAACCAAGTTAAACTTTCTGTACTACAAAGCTGAATTTTGCATCACCCTGTATATTTTTTACAAATCTCAACCAAATATGCTAACTAAATGTTCTACACATCATCATGGGAAACTAATGCACAAATTACTACAAACTGCACTAAAAAATGAACGTAGTACCTGTTGCTTTAGAAGAAATATTTAACCCTCTCACGGCTGATGAGACCACGTGTCACTCGTTGTAACTGGAAAATATATGGCTTCAACCACTAATTTCTTCACTTTTTTAAAAAAACTCTCCTATTTGGTATATATGTTGTTAGGCAACTATTCAACAATATAGCATATGTCATTCTACATATATATTATATTGTTATCCATTGTTACTATATACTACATACTATTCGCCATATCTCCCAAACGTATTTACATATTTTGACGAAATAAAGCTCAAATTGAAGGGCAAACCCCTCCACTTTGTCCTGTTGCGATAAGGGTCCTTTGCCCTTGAAGAAACGTTAAAATTTTCCTTATAACGTTTGTTTCTGTTTTTTAGTTTTTTCAAAATAAAACAGATTCGATTCCATTATATGTGGCTTTGACACACCATACTATGGTTAACGAATTCTAAAAGAGGAATATGTTACTGTGCCATTCAGAAGTACATACAGGGCATTCGTTAATATATGCAATTTCTTCACATTTTGAAAACCAAGTTAAACTTTCTGTACTACAAAGCTGAATTTTGCATCACCCTGTATATTTTTTACAAATCTCAACCAAATATGCTAACTAAATGTTCTACACATCATCATGGGAAACTAATGCACAAATTACTACAAACTGCACTAAAAAATGAACGTAGTACCTGTTGCTTTAGAAGAAATATTTAACCCTCTCACGGCTGATGAGACCACGTGTCACTCGTTGTAACTGGAAAATATATGGCTTCAACCACTAATTTCTTCAATTTTTTTAAAAAAACTCTCCTATTTGGTATATATGTTGTTTGGCAACTATTCAACAATATAGCATATGTCATTCTACATATATATTATATTGTCATCCATTGTTACTATATACTACATACTATTCGCCATATCTTCCAAACTTATTTACATATTTTGACGAAATAAAGCTAAAATTGAAGGGCAAACCCCTCCACTTTGTCCTGTTGCGATAAGGGTCCTTTGCCCTTGAAGAAACGTTAAAATTTTCCTTATAACGTTTGTTTCTGTTTTTTAGTTTTTTCAAAATAAAACAGATTCGATTCCATTATATGTGGCTTTGACACACCATACTATGGTTAACGAATTCTAAAAGAGGAATATGTTACTGTGCCATTCAGAAGTACATACAGGGCATTCCTTAATATATGCAATTTCTTCACATTTTGAAAACCAAGTTAAACTTTCTGTACTACAAAGCTGAATTTTGCATCACCCTGTATATTTTTTACAAATCTCAACCAAATATGCTAACTAAATGTTCTACACATCATCATGGGAAACTAATGCACAAATTACTACAAACTGCACTAAAAAATGAACGTAGTACCTGTTGCTTTAGAAGAAATATTTAACCCTCTCACGGCTGATGAGACCACGTGACACTCGTTGTAACTGGAAAATATATGGCTTCAACCACTAATTTCTTCATTTTTTTTAAAAACTCTCCTATTTGGTACATATATGTTGTTAGGCAACTATTCAACAATATAGTATATGTCATTCTACATATATATTATATTCTTATCCATTGTTACTATATACTACATACTATTCGCCATATCTCCCAAAGTTATTTATATATTTTGACGAAATAAAGCTCAAATTGAAGAGGAAACCCCTCCACTTTGTCCTGTTGCGATAAGGGTCCTTTGTCCTTGAAGAAACGTTAAAATTCCTCTTCTAACGTTTGTTTCTCTTTTTTAGTTTTTTCAAAATAAAACAGATTCGATTCCATTATATGTGGCTTTGACACACCATACTATGGTTAACGAATTCTAAAAGAGGAATATGTTACTGTGCCATTCAGAAGTACATACAGGGCATTCGTTAATATATGCAATTTCTTCACATTTTGAAAACCAAGTTAAACTTTCTGTACTACAAAGCTGAATTTTACATCACCCTGTATATTTTTTACAAATCTCAACCAAATATGCTAACTAAATGTTCTACACATCATCATGGGAAACTAATGCACAAATTACTACAAACTGCACTAAAAAATGAACGTAGTACCTGTTGCTTTAGAAGAAATATTTAACCCTCTCACGGCTGATGAGACCTCGTGACACTCGTTGTAACTGGAAAATATATGGCTTCAACCACTAATTTCTTCATTTTTTTAAAACCTCTCCTATTTGGTACATATATGTTGTTAGGCAACTATTCAACAATATAGCATATGTCATTCTACATATATATTATATTCTTATCCATTGTTACTATATACTACATACTATTCGCCATATCTCCCAAAGTTATTTATATATTTTGACGAAATAAAGCTCAAATTGAAGAGGAAACCCCTCCACTTTGTCCTGTTGCGATAAGGGTCCTTTGTCCTTGAAGAAACGTTAAAATTCCTCTTATAACGTTTGTTTCTGTTTTTTAGTTTTTTCAAAATAAAACAGATTCGATTCCATTATATGTGGCTTTGACACACCATACTATGGTTAACGAATGCTAAAAGAGGAATATGTTACTGTGCCATTCAGAAGTACATACAGGGCATTCGTTAATATATGCAATTTCTTCACATTTTGAAAACCAAGTTAAACTTTCTGTACTACAAAGCTGAATTTTGCATCACCCTGTATATTTTTTACAAATCTCAACCAAATATGCTAACTAAATGTTCTACACATCATCATGGGAAACTAATGCACAAATTACTACAAACTGCACTAAAAAATGAACGTAGTACCTGTTGCTTTAGAAGAAATATTTAACCCTCTCACGGCTGATGAGACCACGTGTCACTCGTTGTAACTGGAAAATATATGGCTTCAACCACTAATTTCTTCACTTTTTTAAAAAAACTCTCCTATTTGGTATATATGTTGTTAGGCAACTATTCAACAATATAGCATATGTCATTCTACATATATATTATATTGTTATCCATTGTTACTATATACTACATACTATTCGCCATATCTCCCAAACGTATTTACATATTTTGACGAAATAAAGCTCAAATTGAAGGGCAAACCCCTCCACTTTGTCCTGTTGCGATAAGGGTCCTTTGCCCTTGAAGAAACGTTAAAATTTTCCTTATAACGTTTGTTTCTGTTTTTTAGTTTTTTCAAAATAAAACAGATTCGATTCCATTATATGTGGCTTTGACACACCATACTATGGTTAACGAATTCTAAAAGAGGAATATGTTACTGTGCCATTCAGAAGTACATACAGGGCATTCGTTAATATATGCAATTTCTTCACATTTTGAAAACCAAGTTAAACTTTCTGTACTACAAAGCTGAATTTTGCATCACCCTGTATATTTTTTACAAATCTCAACCAAATATGCTAACTAAATGTTCTACACATCATCATGGGAAACTAATGCACAAATTACTACAAACTGCACTAAAAAATGAACGTAGTACCTGTTGCTTTAGAAGAAATATTTAACCCTCTCACGGCTGATGAGACCACGTGTCACTCGTTGTAACTGGAAAATATATGGCTTCAACCACTAATTTCTTCAATTTTTTTAAAAAAACTCTCCTATTTGGTATATATGTTGTTAGGCAACTATTCAACAATATAGCATATGTCATTCTACATATATATTATATTGTCATCCATTGTTACTATATACTACATACTATTCGCCATATCTTCCAAACTTATTTACATATTTTGACGAAATAAAGCTAAAATTGAAGGGCAAACCCCTCCACTTTGTCCTGTTGCGATAAGGGTCCTTTGCCCTTGAAGAAACGTTAAAATTTTCCTTATAACGTTTGTTTCTGTTTTTTAGTTTTTTCAAAATAAAACAGATTCGATTCCATTATATGTGGCTTTGACACACCATACCTATGTTAACGAATTCTAAAAGAGGAATATGTTACTGTGCCATTCAGAAGTACATACAGGGCATTCCTTAATATATGCAATTTCTTCACATTTTGAAAACCAAGTTAAACTTTCTGTACTACAAAGCTGAATTTTGCATCACCCTGTATATTTTTTACAAATCTCAACCAAATATGCTAACTAAATGTTCTACACATCATCATGGGAAACTAATGCACAAATTACTACAAACTGCACTAAAAAATGAACGTAGTACCTGTTGCTTTAGAAGAAATATTTAACCCTCTCACGGCTGATGAGACCACGTGACACTCGTTGTAACTGGAAAATATATGGCTTCAACCACTAATTTCTTCATTTTTTTTAAAAACTCTCCTATTTGGTACATATATGTTGTTAGGCAACTATTCAACAATATAGTATATGTCATTCTACATATATATTATATTCTTATCCATTGTTACTATATACTACATACTATTCGCCATATCTCCCAAAGTTATTTATATATTTTGACGAAATAAAGCTCAAATTGAAGAGGAAACCCCTCCACTTTGTCCTGTTGCGATAAGGGTCCTTTGTCCTTGAAGAAACGTTAAAATTCCTCTTCTAACGTTTGTTTCTCTTTTTTAGTTTTTTCAAAATAAAACAGATTCGATTCCATTATATGTGGCTTTGACACACCATACTATGGTTAACGAATTCTAAAAGAGGAATATGTTACTGTGCCATTCAGAAGTACATACAGGGCATTCGTTAATATATGCAATTTCTTCACATTTTGAAAACCAAGTTAAACTTTCAGTACTACAAAGCTGAATTTTACATCACCCTGTATATTTTTTAAAAATCTCAACCAAATATGCTAACTAAATGTTCTACACATCATCATGGGAAACTAATGCACAAATTACTACAAACTGCACTAAAAAATGAACGTAGTACCTGTTGCTTTAGAAGAAATATTTAACCCTCTCACGGCTGATGAGACCTCGTGACACTCGTTGTAACTGGAAAATATATGGCTTCAACCACTAATTTCTTCATTTTTTTAAAACCTCTCCTATTTGGTACATATATGTTGTTAGGCAACTATTCAACAATATAGCATATGTCATTCTACATATATATTATATTCTTATCCATTGTTACTATATACTACATACTATTCGCCATATCTCCCAAAGTTATTTATATATTTTGACGAAATAAAGCTCAAATTGAAGAGGAAACCCCTCCACTTTGTCCTGTTGCGATAAGGGTCCTTTGTCCTTGAAGAAACGTTAAAATTCCTCTTATAACGTTTGTTTCTGTTTTTTAGTTTTTTCAAAATAAAACAGATTCGATTCCATTATATGTGGCTTTGACACACCATACTATGGTTAACGAATGCTAAAAGAGGAATATGTTACTGTGCCATTCAGAAGTACATACAGGGCATTCGTTAATATATGCAATTTCTTCACATTTTGAAAACCAAGTTAAACTTTCTGTACTACAAAGCTGAATTTTGCATCACCCTGTATATTTTTTACAAATCTCAACCAAATATGCTAACTAAATGTTCTACACATCATCATGGGAAACTAATGCACAAATTACTACAAACTGCACTAAAAAATGAACGTAGTACCTGTTGCTTTAGAAGAAATATTTAACCCTCTCACGGCTGATGAGACCACGTGTCACTCGTTGTAACTGGAAAATATATGGCTTCAACCACTAATTTCTTCACTTTTTTAAAAAAACTCTCCTATTTGGTATATATGTTGTTAGGCAACTATTCAACAATATAGCATATGTCATTCTACATATATATTATATTGTTATCCATTGTTACTATATACTACATACTATTCGCCATATCTCCCAAACGTATTTACATATTTTGACGAAATAAAGCTCAAATTGAAGGGCAAACCCCTCCACTTTGTCCTGTTGCGATAAGGGTCCTTTGCCCTTGAAGAAACGTTAAAATTTTCCTTATAACGTTTGTTTCTGTTTTTTAGTTTTTTCAAAATAAAACAGATTCGATTCCATTATATGTGGCTTTGACACACCATACTATGGTTAACGAATTCTAAAAGAGGAATATGTTACTGTGCCATTCAGAAGTACATACAGGGCATTCGTTAATATATGCAATTTCTTCACATTTTGAAAACCAAGTTAAACTTTCTGTACTACAAAGCTGAATTTTGCATCACCCTGTATATTTTTTACAAATCTCAACCAAATATGCTAACTAAATGTTCTACACATCATCATGGGAAACTAATGCACAAATTACTACAAACTGCACTAAAAAATGAACGTAGTACCTGTTGCTTTAGAAGAAATATTTAACCCTCTCACGGCTGATGAGACCACGTGTCACTCGTTGTAACTGGAAAATATATGGCTTCAACCACTAATTTCTTCAATTTTTTTAAAAAAACTCTCCTATTTGGTATATATGTTGTTAGGCAACTATTCAACAATATAGCATATGTCATTCTACATATATATTATATTGTTATCCATTGTTACTATATACTACATACTATTCGCCATATCTTCCAAACTTATTTACATATTTTGACGAAATAAAGCTAAAATTGAAGGGCAAACCCCTCCACTTTGTCCTGTTGCGATAAGCGTCCTTTGCCCTTGAAGAAACGTTAAAATTTTCCTTATAACGTTTGTTTCTGTTTTTTAGTTTTTTCAAAATAAAACAGATTCGATTCCATTATATGTGGCTTTGACACACCATACTATGGTTAACGAATTCTAAAAGAGGAATATGTTACTGTGCCATTCAGAAGTACATACAGGGCATTCGTTAATATATGCAATTTCTTCACATTTTGAAAACCAAGTTAAACTTTCTGTACTACAAAGCTGAATTTTGCATCACCCTGTATATTTTTTACAAATCTCAACCAAATATGCTAACTAAATGTTCTACACATCATCATGGGAAACTAATGCACAAATTACTACAAACTGCACTAAAAAATGAACGTAGTACCTGTTGCTTTAGAAGAAATATTTAACCCTCTCACGGCTGATGAGACCACGTGTCACTCGTTGTAACTGGAAAATATATG
This sequence comes from Thermobia domestica, assembly GCF_964235325.1. NCBI lineage: Eukaryota > Metazoa > Arthropoda > Insecta > Zygentoma > Lepismatidae > Thermobia > Thermobia domestica. The sequence goes on from NW_027656066.1 coordinate 52,088, forward strand.
GCTTCAACCACTAATTTCTTCAATTTTTTTAAAAAAACTCTCCTATTTGGTATATATGTTGTTAGGCAACTATTCAACAATATAGCATATGTCATTCTACATATATATTATATTGTTATCCATTGTTACTATATACTACATACTATTCGCCATATCTTCCAAACTTATTTACATATTTTGACGAAATAAAGCTAAAATTGAAGGGCAAACCCCTCCACTTTGTCCTGTTGCGATAAGGGTCCTTTGCCCTTGAAGAAACGTTAAAATTTTCCTTATAACGTTTGTTTCTGTTTTTTAGTTTTTTCAAAATAAAACAGATTCGATTCCATTATATGTGGCTTTGACACACCATACTATGGTTAACGAATTCTAAAAGAGGAATATGTTACTGTGCCATTCAGAAGTACATACAGGGCATTCCTTAATATATGCAATTTCTTCACATTTTGAAAACCAAGTTAAACTTTCTGTACTACAAAGCTGAATTTTGCATCACCCTGTATATTTTTTACAAATCTCAACCAAATATGCTAACTAAATGTTCTACACATCATCATGGGAAACTAATGCACAAATTACTACAAACTGCACTAAAAAATGAACGTAGTACCTGTTGCTTTAGAAGAAATATTTAACCCTCTCACGGCTGATGAGACCACGTGACACTCGTTGTAACTGGAAAATATATGGCTTCAACCACTAATTTCTTCATTTTTTTTAAAAACTCTCCTATTTGGTACATATATGTTGTTAGGCAACTATTCAACAATATAGTATATGTCATTCTACATATATATTATATTCTTATCCATTGTTACTATATACTACATACTATTCGCCATATCTCCCAAAGTTATTTATATATTTTGACGAAATAAAGCTCAAATTGAAGAGGAAACCCCTCCACTTTGTCCTGTTGCGATAAGGGTCCTTTGTCCTTGAAGAAACGTTAAAATTCCTCTTCTAACGTTTGTTTCTCTTTTTTAGTTTTTTCAAAATAAAACAGATTCGATTCCATTATATGTGGCTTTGACACACCATACTATGGTTAACGAATTCTAAAAGAGGAATATGTTACTGTGCCATTCAGAAGTACATACAGGGCATTCGTTAATATATGCAATTTCTTCACATTTTGAAAACCAAGTTAAACTTTCTGTACTACAAAGCTGAATTTTACATCACCCTGTATATTTTTTACAAATCTCAACCAAATATGCTAACTAAATGTTCTACACATCATCATGGGAAACTAATGCACAAATTACTACAAACTGCACTAAAAAATGAACGTAGTACCTGTTGCTTTAGAAGAAATATTTAACCCTCTCACGGCTGATGAGACCTCGTGACACTCGTTGTAACTGGAAAATATATGGCTTCAACCACTAATTTCTTCATTTTTTTAAAACCTCTCCTATTTGGTACATATATGTTGTTAGGCAACTATTCAACAATATAGCATATGTCATTCTACATATATATTATATTCTTATCCATTGTTACTATATACTACATACTATTCGCCATATCTCCCAAAGTTATTTATATATTTTGACGAAATAAAGCTCAAATTGAAGAGGAAACCCCTCCACTTTGTCCTGTTGCGATAAGGGTCCTTTGTCCTTGAAGAAACGTTAAAATTCCTCTTATAACGTTTGTTTCTGTTTTTTAGTTTTTTCAAAATAAAACAGATTCGATTCCATTATATGTGGCTTTGACACACCATACTATGGTTAACGAATTCTAAAAGAGGAATATGTTACTGTGCCATTCAGAAGTACATACAGGGCATTCGTTAATATATGCAATTTCTTCACATTTTGAAAACCAAGTTAAACTTTCTGTACTACAAAGCTGAATTTTGCATCACCCTGTATATTTTTTACAAATCTCAACCAAATATGCTAACTAAATGTTCTACACATCATCATGGGAAACTAATGCACAAATTACTACAAACTGCACTAAAAAATGAACGTAGTACCTGTTGCTTTAGAAGAAATATTTAACCCTCTCACGGCTGATGAGACCACGTGTCACTCGTTGTAACTGGAAAATATATGGCTTCAACCACTAATTTCTTCACTTTTTTAAAAAAACTCTCCTATTTGGTATATATGTTGTTAGGCAACTATTCAACAATATAGCATATGTCATTCTACATATATATTATATTGTTATCCATTGTTACTATATACTACATACTATTCGCCATATCTCCCAAACGTATTTACATATTTTGACGAAATAAAGCTCAAATTGAAGGGCAAACCCCTCCACTTTGTCCTGTTGCGATAAGGGTCCTTTGCCCTTGAAGAAACGTTAAAATTTTCCTTATAACGTTTGTTTCTGTTTTTTAGTTTTTTCAAAATAAAACAGATTCGATTCCATTATATGTGGCTTTGACACACCATACTATGGTTAACGAATTCTAAAAGAGGAATATGTTACTGTGCCATTCAGAAGTACATACAGGGCATTCGTTAATATATGCAATTTCTTCACATTTTGAAAACCAAGTTAAACTTTCTGTACTACAAAGCTGAATTTTGCATCACCCTGTATATTTTTTACAAATCTCAACCAAATATGCTAACTAAATGTTCTACACATCATCATGGGAAACTAATGCACAAATTACTACAAACTGCACTAAAAAATGAACGTAGTACCTGTTGCTTTAGAAGAAATATTTAACCCTCTCACGGCTGATGAGACCACGTGTCACTCGTTGTAACTGGAAAATATATGGCTTCAACCACTAATTTCTTCAATTTTTTTAAAAAAACTCTCCTATTTGGTATATATGTTGTTAGGCAACTATTCAACAATATAGCATATGTCATTCTACATATATATTATATTGTTATCCATTGTTACTATATACTACATACTATTCGCCATATCTTCCAAACTTATTTACATATTTTGACGAAATAAAGCTAAAATTGAAGGGCAAACCCCTCCACTTTGTCCTGTTGCGATAAGGGTCCTTTGCCCTTGAAGAAACGTTAAAATTTTCCTTATAACGTTTGTTTCTGTTTTTTAGTTTTTTCAAAATAAAACAGATTCGATTCCATTATATGTGGCTTTGACACACCATACTATGGTTAACGAATTCTAAAAGAGGAATATGTTACTGTGCCATTCAGAAGTACATACAGGGCATTCCTTAATATATGCAATTTCTTCACATTTTGAAAACCAAGTTAAAATTTCTGTACTACAAAGCTGAATTTTGCATCACCCTGTATATTTTTTACAAATCTCAACCAAATATGCTAACTAAATGTTCTACACATCATCATGGGAAACTAATGCACAAATTACTACAAACTGCACTAAAAAATGAACGTAGTACCTGTTGCTTTAGAAGAAATATTTAACCCTCTCACGGCTGATGAGACCACGTGACACTCGTTGTAACTGGAAAATATATGGCTTCAACCACTAATTTCTTCATTTTTTTTAAAAACTCTCCTATTTGGTACATATATGTTGTTAGGCAACTATTCAACAATATAGTATATGTCATTCTACATATATATTATATTGTTATCCATTGTTACTATATACTACATACTATTCGCCATATCTCCCAAAGTTATTTATATATTTTGACGAAATAAAGCTCAAATTGAAGAGGAAACCCCTCCACTTTGTCCTGTTGCGATAAGGGTCCTTTGTCCTTGAAGAAACGTTAAAATTCCTCTTCTAACGTTTGTTTCTCTTTTTTAGTTTTTTCAAAATAAAACAGATTCGATTCCATTATATGTGGCTTTGACACACCATACTATGGTTAACGAATTCTAAAAGAGGAATATGTTACTGTGCCATTCAGAAGTACATACAGGGCATTCGTTAATATATGCAATTTCTTCACATTTTGAAAACCAAGTTAAACTTTCTGTACTACAAAGCTGAATTTTGCATCACCCTGTATATTTTTTACAAATCTCAACCAAATATGCTAACTAAATGTTCTACACATCATCATGGGAAACTAATGCACAAATTACTACAAACTGCACTAAAAAATGAACGTAGTACCTGTTGCTTTAGAAGAAATATTTAACCCTCTCACGGCTGATGAGACCACGTGACACTCGTTGTAACTGGAAAATATATGGCTTCAACCACTAATTTCTTCATTTTTTTAAAACCTCTCCTATTTGGTACATATATGTTGTTAGGCAACTATTCAACAATATAGCATATGTCATTCAACATATATATTATATTCTTATCCATTGTTACTATATACTACATACTATTCGCCATATCTCCCAAAGTTATTTATATATTTTGACGAAATAAAGCTCAAATTGAAGAGGAAACCCCTCCACTTTGTCCTGTTGCGATAAGGGTCCTTTGTCCTTGAAGAAACGTTAAAATTCCTCTTCTAACGTTTGTTTCTCTTTTTTAGTTTTTTCAAAATAAAACAGATTCGATTCCATTATATGTGGCTTTGACACACCATACTATGGTTAACGAATTCTAAAAGAGGAATATGTTACTGTGCCATTCAGAAGTACATACAGGGCATTCGTTAATATATGCAATTTCTTCACATTTTGAAAACCAAGTTAAACATTCTGTACTACAAAGCTGAATTTTGCATCACCCTGTATATTTTTTACAAATCTCAACCAAATATGCTAACTAAATGTTCTACACATCATCATGGGAAACTAATGCACAAATTACTACAAACTGCACTAAAAAATGAACGTAGTACCTGTTGCTTTAGAAGAAATATTTAACCCTCTCACGGCTGATGAGACCACGTGACACTCGTTGTAACTGGAAAATATATGGCTTCAACCACTAATTTCTTCATTTTTTTAAAAAAACTCTCCTATTTGGTACATATATGTTGTTAGGCAACTATTCAACAATATAGTATATGTCATTCTACATATATATTATATTCTTATCCATTGTTACTATATACTACATACTATTCGCCATATCTCCCAAAGTTATTTATATATTTTGACGAAATAAAGCTCAAATTGAAGAGGAAACCCCTCCACTTTGTCCTGTTGCGATAAGGGTCCTTTGTCCTTGAAGAAACGTTAAAATTCCTCTTCTAACGTTTGTTTCTCTTTTTTAGTTTTTTCAAAATAAAACAGATTCGATTCCATTATATGTGGCTTTGACACACCATACTATGGTTAACGAATTCTAAAAGAGGAATATGTTACTGTGCCATTCAGAAGTACATACAGGGCATTCGTTAATATATGCAATTTCTTCACATTTTGAAAACCAAGTTAAACTTTCTGTACTACAAAGCTGAATTTTACATCACCCTGTATATTTTTTACAAATCTCAACCAAATATGCTAACTAAATGTTCTACACATCATCATGGGAAACTAATGCACAAATTACTACAAACTGCACTAAAAAATGAACGTAGTACCTGTTGCTTTAGAAGAAATATTTAACCCTCTCACGGCTGATGAGACCTCGTGACACTCGTTGTAACTGGAAAATATATGGCTTCAACCACTAATTTCTTCATTTTTTTAAAACCTCTCCTATTTGGTACATATATGTTGTTAGGCAACTATTCAACAATATAGCATATGTCATTCTACATATATATTATATTCTTATCCATTGTTACTATATACTACATACTATTCGCCATATCTCCCAAAGTTATTTATATATTTTGACGAAATAAAGCTCAAATTGAAGAGGAAACCCCTCCACTTTGTCCTGTTGCGATAAGGGTCCTTTGTCCTTGAAGAAACGTTAAAATTCCTCTTATAACGTTTGTTTCTGTTTTTTAGTTTTTTCAAAATAAAACAGATTCGATTCCATTATATGTGGCTTTGACACACCATACTATGGTTAACGAATGCTAAAAGAGGAATATGTTACTGTGCCATTCAGAAGTACATACAGGGCATTCGTTAATATATGCAATTTCTTCACATTTTGAAAACCAAGTTAAACTTTCTGTACTACAAAGCTGAATTTTGCATCACCCTGTATATTTTTTACAAATCTCAACCAAATATGCTAACTAAATGTTCTACACATCATCATGGGAAACTAATGCACAAATTACTACAAACTGCACTAAAAAATGAACGTAGTACCTGTTGCTTTAGAAGAAATATTTAACCCTCTCACGGCTGATGAGACCACGTGTCACTCGTTGTAACTGGAAAATATATGGCTTCAACCACTAATTTCTTCACTTTTTTAAAAAAACTCTCCTATTTGGTATATATGTTGTTAGGCAACTATTCAACAATATAGCATATGTCATTCTACATATATATTATATTGTTATCCATTGTTACTATATACTACATACTATTCGCCATATCTCCCAAACGTATTTACATATTTTGACGAAATAAAGCTCAAATTGAAGGGCAAACCCCTCCACTTTGTCCTGTTGCGATAAGGGTCCTTTGCCCTTGAAGAAACGTTAAAATTTTCCTTATAACGTTTGTTTCTGTTTTTTAGTTTTTTCAAAATAAAACAGATTCGATTCCATTATATGTGGCTTTGACACACCATACTATGGTTAACGAATTCTAAAAGAGGAATATGTTACTGTGCCATTCAGAAGTACATACAGGGCATTCGTTAATATATGCAATTTCTTCACATTTTGAAAACCAAGTTAAACTTTCTGTACTACAAAGCTGAATTTTGCATCACCCTGTATATTTTTTACAAATCTCAACCAAATATGCTAACTAAATGTTCTACACATCATCATGGGAAACTAATGCACAAATTACTACAAACTGCACTAAAAAATGAACGTAGTACCTGTTGCTTTAGAAGAAATATTTAACCCTCTCACGGCTGATGAGACCACGTGTCACTCGTTGTAACTGGAAAATATATGGCTTCAACCACTAATTTCTTCAATTTTTTTAAAAAAACTCTCCTATTTGGTATATATGTTGTTAGGCAACTATTCAACAATATAGCATATGTCATTCTACATATATATTATATTGTTATCCATTGTTACTATATACTACATACTATTCGCCATATCTTCCAAACTTATTTACATATTTTGACGAAATAAAGCTAAAATTGAAGGGCAAACCCCTCCACTTTGTCCTGTTGCGATAAGGGTCCTTTGCCCTTGAAGAAACGTTAAAATTTTCCTTATAACGTTTGTTTCTGTTTTTTAGTTTTTTCAAAATAAAACAGATTCGATTCCATTATATGTGGCTTTGACACACCATACTATGGTTAACGAATTCTAAAAGAGGAATATGTTACTGTGCCATTCAGAAGTACATACAGGGCATTCCTTAATATATGCAATTTCTTCACATTTTGAAAACCAAGTTAAAATTTCTGTACTACAAAGCTGAATTTTGCATCACCCTGTATATTTTTTACAAATCTCAACCAAATATGCTAACTAAATGTTCTACACATCATCATGGGAAACTAATGCACAAATTACTACAAACTGCACTAAAAAATGAACGTAGTACCTGTTGCTTTAGAAGAAATATTTAACCCTCTCACGGCTGATGAGACCACGTGACACTCGTTGTAACTGGAAAATATATGGCTTCAACCACTAATTTCTTCATTTTTTTTAAAAACTCTCCTATTTGGTACATATATGTTGTTAGGCAACTATTCAACAATATAGTATATGTCATTCTACATATATATTATATTGTTATCCATTGTTACTATATACTACATACTATTCGCCATATCTCCCAAAGTTATTTATATATTTTGACGAAATAAAGCTCAAATTGAAGAGGAAACCCCTCCACTTTGTCCTGTTGCGATAAGGGTCCTTTGTCCTTGAAGAAACGTTAAAATTCCTCTTCTAACGTTTGTTTCTCTTTTTTAGTTTTTTCAAAATAAAACAGATTCGATTCCATTATATGTGGCTTTGACACACCATACTATGGTTAACGAATTCTAAAAGAGGAATATGTTACTGTGCCATTCAGAAGTACATACAGGGCATTCGTTAATATATGCAATTTCTTCACATTTTGAAAACCAAGTTAAACTTTCTGTACTACAAAGCTGAATTTTGCATCACCCTGTATATTTTTTACAAATCTCAACCAAATATGCTAACTAAATGTTCTACACATCATCATGGGAAACTAATGCACAAATTACTACAAACTGCACTAAAAAATGAACGTAGTACCTGTTGCTTTAGAAGAAATATTTAACCCTCTCACGGCTGATGAGACCACGTGTCACTCGTTGTAACTGGAAAATATATGGCTTCAACCACTAATTTCTTCACTTTTTTAAAAAAACTCTCCTATTTGGTATATATGTTGTTAGGCAACTATTCAACAATATAGCATATGTCATTCTACATATATATTATATTGTTATCCATTGTTACTATATACTACATACTATTCGCCATATCTCCCAAACGTATTTACATATTTTGACGAAATAAAGCTCAAATTGAAGGGCAAACCCCTCCACTTTGTCCTGTTGCGATAAGGGTCCTTTGCCCTTGAAGAAACGTTAAAATTTTCCTTATAACGTTTGTTTCTGTTTTTTAGTTTTTTCAAAATAAAACAGATTCGATTCCATTATATGTGGCTTTGACACACCATACTATGGTTAACGAATTCTAAAAGAGGAATATGTTACTGTGCCATTCAGAAGTACATACAGGGCATTCGTTAATATATGCAATTTCTTCACATTTTGAAAACCAAGTTAAACTTTCTGTACTACAAAGCTGAATTTTGCATCACCCTGTATATTTTTTACAAATCTCAACCAAATATGCTAACTAAATGTTCTACACATCATCATGGGAAACTAATGCACAAATTACTACAAACTGCACTAAAAAATGAACGTAGTACCTGTTGCTTTAGAAGAAATATTTAACCCTCTCACGGCTGATGAGACCACGTGTCACTCGTTGTAACTGGAAAATATATGGCTTCAACCACTAATTTCTTCAATTTTTTTAAAAAAACTCTCCTATTTGGTATATATGTTGTTAGGCAACTATTCAACAATATAGCATATGTCATTCTACATATATATTATATTGTTATCCATTGTTACTATATACTACATACTATTCGCCATATCTTCCAAACTTATTTACATATTTTGACGAAATAAAGCTAAAATTGAAGGGCAAACCCCTCCACTTTGTCCTGTTGCGATAAGGGTCCTTTGCCCTTGAAGAAACGTTAAAATTTTCCTTATAACGTTTGTTTCTGTTTTTTAGTTTTTTCAAAATAAAACAGATTCGATTCCATTATATGTGGCTTTGACACACCATACTATGGTTAACGAATTCTAAAAGAGGAATATGTTACTGTGCCATTCAGAAGTACATACAGGGCATTCCTTAATATATGCAATTTCTTCACATTTTGAAAACCAAGTTAAAATTTCTGTACTACAAAGCTGAATTTTGCATCACCCTGTATATTTTTTACAAATCTCAACCAAATATGCTAACTAAATGTTCTACACATCATCATGGGAAACTAATGCACAAATTACTACAAACTGCACTAAAAAATGAACGTAGTACCTGTTGCTTTAGAAGAAATATTTAACCCTCTCACGGCTGATGAGACCACGTGACACTCGTTGTAACTGGAAAATATATGGCTTCAACCACTAATTTCTTCATTTTTTTAAAAACTCTCCTATTTGGTACATATATGTTGTTAGGCAACTATTCAACAATATAGTATATGTCATTCTACATATATATTATATTGTTATCCATTGTTACTATATACTACATACTATTCGCCATATCTCCCAAAGTTATTTATATATTTTGACGAAATAAAGCTCAAATTGAAGAGGAAACCCCTCCACTTTGTCCTGTTGCGATAAGGGTCCTTTGTCCTTGAAGAAACGTTAAAATTCCTCTTCTAACGTTTGTTTCTCTTTTTTAGTTTTTTCAAAATAAAACAGATTCGATTCCATTATATGTGGCTTTGACACACCATACTATGGTTAACGAATTCTAAAAGAGGAATATGTTACTGTGCCATTCAGAAGTACATACAGGGCATTCGTTAATATATGCAATTTCTTCACATTTTGAAAACCAAGTTAAACTTTCTGTACTACAAAGCTGAATTTTGCATCACCCTGTATATTTTTTACAAATCTCAACCAAATATGCTAACTAAATGTTCTACACATCATCATGGGAAACTAATGCACAAATTACTACAAACTGCACTAAAAAATGAACGTAGTACCTGTTGCTTTAGAAGAAATATTTAACCCTCTCACGGCTGATGAGACCACGTGACACTCGTTGTAACTGGAAAATATATGGCTTCAACCACTAATTTCTTCATTTTTTTAAAACCTCTCCTATTTGGTACATATATGTTGTTAGGCAACTATTCAACAATATAGCATATGTCATTCAACATATATATTATATTCTTATCCATTGTTACTATATACTACATACTATTCGCCATATCTCCCAAAGTTATTTATATATTTTGACGAAATAAAGCTCAAATTGAAGAGGAAACCCCTCCACTTTGTCCTGTTGCGATAAGGGTCCTTTGTCCTTGAAGAAACGTTAAAATTCCTCTTCTAACGTTTGTTTCTCTTTTTTAGTTTTTTCAAAATAAAACAGATTCGATTCCATTATATGTGGCTTTGACACACCATACTATGGTTAACGAATTCTAAAAGAGGAATATGTTACTGTGCCATTCAGAAGTACATACAGGGCATTCGTTAATATATGCAATTTCTTCACATTTTGAAAACCAAGTTAAACATTCTGTACTACAAAGCTGAATTTTGCATCACCCTGTATATTTTTTACAAATCTCAACCAAATATGCTAACTAAATGTTCTACACATCATCATGGGAAACTAATGCACAAATTACTACAAACTGCACTAAAAAATGAACGTAGTACCTGTTGCTTTAGAAGAAATATTTAACCCTCTCACGGCTGATGAGACCACGTGACACTCGTTGTAACTGGAAAATATATGGCTTCAACCACTAATTTCTTCATTTTTTTAAAAAACTCTCCTATTTGGTACATATATGTTGTTAGGCAACTATTCAACAATATAGTATATGTCATTCTACATATATATTATATTCTTATCCATTGTTACTATATACTACATACTATTCGCCATATCTCCCAAAGTTATTTATATATTTTGACGAAATAAAGCTCAAATTGAAGAGGAAACCCCTCCACTTTGTCCTGTTGCGATAAGGGTCCTTTGTGTCCTTGAAGAAACGTTAAAATTCCTCTTCTAACGTTTGTTTCTCTTTTTTAGTTTTTTCAAAATAAAACAGATTCGATTCCATTATATGTGGCTTTGACACACCATACTATGGTTAACGAATTCTAAAAGAGGAATATGTTACTGTGCCATTCAGAAGTACATACAGGGCATTCGTTAATATATGCAATTTCTTCACATTTTGAAAACCAAGTTAAACTTTCTGTACTACAAAGCTGAATTTTACATCACCCTGTATATTTTTTACAAATCTCAACCAAATATGCTAACTAAATGTTCTACACATCATCATGGGAAACTAATGCACAAATTACTACAAACTGCACTAAAAAATGAACGTAGTACCTGTTGCTTTAGAAGAAATATTTAACCCTCTCACGGCTGATGAGACCTCGTGACACTCGTTGTAACTGGAAAATATATGGCTTCAACCACTAATTTCTTCATTTTTTTAAAACCTCTCCTATTTGGTACATATATGTTGTTAGGCAACTATTCAACAATATAGCATATGTCATTCTACATATATATTATATTCTTATCCATTGTTACTATATACTACATACTATTCGCCATATCTCCCAAAGTTATTTATATATTTTGACGAAATAAAGCTCAAATTGAAGAGGAAACCCCTCCACTTTGTCCTGTTGCGATAAGGGTCCTTTGTCCTTGAAGAAACGTTAAAATTCCTCTTATAACGTTTGTTTCTGTTTTTTAGTTTTTTCAAAATAAAACAGATTCGATTCCATTATATGTGGCTTTGACACACCATACTATGGTTAACGAATGCTAAAAGAGGAATATGTTACTGTGCCATTCAGAAGTACATACAGGGCATTCGTTAATATATGCAATTTCTTCACATTTTGAAAACCAAGTTAAACTTTCTGTACTACAAAGCTGAATTTTGCATCACCCTGTATATTTTTTACAAATCTCAACCAAATATGCTAACTAAATGTTCTACACATCATCATGGGAAACTAATGCACAAATTACTACAAACTGCACTAAAAAATGAACGTAGTACCTGTTGCTTTAGAAGAAATATTTAACCCTCTCACGGCTGATGAGACCACGTGTCACTCGTTGTAACTGGAAAATATATGGCTTCAACCACTAATTTCTTCACTTTTTTAAAAAAACTCTCCTATTTGGTATATATGTTGTTAGGCAACTATTCAACAATATAGCATATGTCATTCTACATATATATTATATTGTTATCCATTGTTACTATATACTACATACTATTCGCCATATCTCCCAAACGTATTTACATATTTTGACGAAATAAAGCTCAAATTGAAGGGCAAACCCCTCCACTTTGTCCTGTTGCGATAAGGGTCCTTTGCCCTTGAAGAAACGTTAAAATTTTCCTTATAACGTTTGTTTCTGTTTTTTAGTTTTTTCAAAATAAAACAGATTCGATTCCATTATATGTGGCTTTGACACACCATACTATGGTTAACGAATTCTAAAAGAGGAATATGTTACTGTGCCATTCAGAAGTACATACAGGGCATTCGTTAATATATGCAATTTCTTCACATTTTGAAAACCAAGTTAAACTTTCTGTACTACAAAGCTGAATTTTGCATCACCCTGTATATTTTTTACAAATCTCAACCAAATATGCTAACTAAATGTTCTACACATCATCATGGGAAACTAATGCACAAATTACTACAAACTGCACTAAAAAATGAACGTAGTACCTGTTGCTTTAGAAGAAATATTTAACCCTCTCACGGCTGATGAGACCACGTGTCACTCGTTGTAACTGGAAAATATATGGCTTCAACCACTAATTTCTTCAATTTTTTTAAAAAAACTCTCCTATTTGGTATATATGTTGTTAGGCAACTATTCAACAATATAGCATATGTCATTCTACATATATATTATATTGTTATCCATTGTTACTATATACTACATACTATTCGCCATATCTTCCAAACTTATTTACATATTTTGACGAAATAAAGCTAAAATTGAAGGGCAAACCCCTCCACTTTGTCCTGTTGCGATAAGGGTCCTTTGCCCTTGAAGAAACGTTAAAATTTTCCTTATAACGTTTGTTTCTGTTTTTTAGTTTTTTCAAAATAAAACAGATTCGATTCCATTATATGTGGCTTTGACACACCATACTATGGTTAACGAATTCTAAAAGAGGAATATGTTACTGTGCCATTCAGAAGTACATACAGGGCATTCCTTAATATATGCAATTTCTTCACATTTTGAAAACCAAGTTAAAATTTCTGTACTACAAAGCTGAATTTTGCATCACCCTGTATATTTTTTACAAATCTCAACCAAATATGCTAACTAAATGTTCTACACATCATCATGGGAAACTAATGCACAAATTACTACAAACTGCACTAAAAAATGAACGTAGTACCTGTTGCTTTAGAAGAAATATTTAACCCTCTCACGGCTGATGAGACCACGTGACACTCGTTGTAACTGGAAAATATATGGCTTCAACCACTAATTTCTTCATTTTTTTTAAAAACTCTCCTATTTGGTACATATATGTTGTTAGGCAACTATTCAACAATATAGTATATGTCATTCTACATATATATTATATTGTTATCCATTGTTACTATATACTACATACTATTCGCCATATCTCCCAAAGTTATTTATATATTTTGACGAAATAAAGCTCAAATTGAAGAGGAAACCCCTCCACTTTGTCCTGTTGCGATAAGGGTCCTTTGTCCTTGAAGAAACGTTAAAATTCCTCTTCTAACGTTTGTTTCTCTTTTTTAGTTTTTTCAAAATAAAACAGATTCGATTCCATTATATGTGGCTTTGACACACCATACTATGGTTAACGAATTCTAAAAGAGGAATATGTTACTGTGCCATTCAGAAGTACATACAGGGCATTCGTTAATATATGCAATTTCTTCACATTTTGAAAACCAAGTTAAACTTTCTGTACTACAAAGCTGAATTTTGCATCACCCTGTATATTTTTTACAAATCTCAACCAAATATGCTAACTAAATGTTCTACACATCATCATGGGAAACTAATGCACAAATTACTACAAACTGCACTAAAAAATGAACGTAGTACCTGTTGCTTTAGAAGAAATATTTAACCCTCTCACGGCTGATGAGACCACGTGACACTCGTTGTAACTGGAAAATATATGGCTTCAACCACTAATTTCTTCATTTTTTTTAAAACCTCTCCTATTTGGTACATATATGTTGTTAGGCAACTATTCAACAATATAGCATATGTCATTCTACATATATATTATATTCTTATCCATTGTTACTATATACTACATACTATTCGCCATATCTCCCAAAGTAATTTACATATTTTGACGAAATAAAGCTCAAATTGAAGGGCAAACCCCTCCACTTTGTCCTGTTGCCATAAGGGTCCTTTGCCCTTGAAGAAACGTTAAAATTTTCCTTATAACGTTTGTTTCTGTTTTTTAGTTTTTTCAAAATAAAACAGATTCGATTCCATTATATGTGGCTTTGACACACCATACTATGGTTAACGAATTCTAAAAGAGGAATATGTTACTGTGCCATTCAGAAGTACATACAGGGCATTCGTTAATATATGCAATTTCTTCACATTTTGAAAACCAAGTTAAACTTTCTGTACTACAAAGCTGAATTTTGCATCACCCTGTATATTTTTTACAAATCTCAACCAAATATGCTAACTAAATGTTCTACACATCATCATGGGAAACTAATGCACAAATTACTACAAACTGCACTAAAAAATGAACGTAGTACCTGTTGCTTTAGAAGAAATATTTAACCCTCTCACGGCTGATGAGACCACGTGACACTCGTTGTAACTGGAAAATATATGGCTTCAACCACTAATTTCTTCATTTTTTTTTAAAACCTCTCCTATTTGGTACATATATGTTGTTAGCCAACTATTCAACAATATAGCATATGTCATTCTACATATATATTATATTCTTATCCATTGTTACTATATACTACATACTATTCGCCATATCTCCCAAAGTTATTTACATATTTTGACGAAATAAAGCTCAAATTGAAGGGCAAACCCATCCATTTTGTTCGGTTGCGTTACAGGTCCTTTGTCCTTGAAGAAACATTAAAATTCCTCTTATAACGTTTGTTTTTTTTTTTTTTTTTAGTTTTTTCAAAATAAAACAGATTCGATTCCATTATATGTGGCTTTGACACACCATACTATGGTTAACGAATGCTAAAAGAGGAATATGTTACTGTGCCATTCAGAAGTACATACAGGGCATTCGTTAATATATGCAATTTCTTCACATTTTGAAAACCAAGTTAAACTTTCTGTACTACAAAGCTGAATTTTGCATCACCCTGTATATTTTTTACAAATCTCAACCAAATATGCTAACTAAATGTTCTACACATCATCATGGGAAACTAATGCACAAATTACTACAAACTGCACTAAAAAATGAACGTAGTACCTGTTGCTTTAGAAGAAATATTTAACCCTCTCACGGCTGATGAGACCACGTGACACTCGTTGTAACTGGAAAATATATGGCTTCAACCACTAATTTCTTCATTTTTTTTAAAAACTCTCCTATTTGGTACATATATGTTGTTAGGCAACTATTCAACAATATAGTATATGTCATTCTACATATATATTATATTCTTATCCATTGTTACTATATACTACATACTATTCGCCATATCTCCCAAAGTAATTTACATATTTTGACGAAATAAAGCTCAAATTGAAGGGCAAACCCATCCATTTTGTACGGTTGCGTTACAGGTCCTTTGTCCTTGAAGAAACATTAAAATTCCTCTTAAAACGTTTGTTTTTTTTTTTGGTTTTTTCAAAATAAAACAGATTCGATTCCATTATATGTGGCTTTGACACACCATACTATGGTTAACGAATGCTAAAAGAGGAATATGTTACTGTGCCATTCAGAAGTACATACAGGGCATTCGTTAATATATGCAATTTCTTCACATTTTGAAAACCAAGTTAATCTTTCTGTACTACAAAGCTGAATTTTGCATCACCCTGTATATTTTTTACAAATCTCAACCAAATATGCTAACTAAATGTTCTACACATCATCATGGGAAACTAATGCACAAATTACTACAAACTGCACTAAAAAATGAACGTAGTACCTGTTGCTTTAGAAGAAATATTTAACCCTCTCACGGCTGATGAGACCACGTGACACTCGTTGTAACTGGAAAATATATGGCTTCAACCACTAATTTCTTCATTTTTTTTAAAAACTCTCCTATTTGGTACATATATGTTGTTAGGCAACTATTCAACAATATAGTATATGTCATTCTACATATATATTATATTCTTATCCATTGTTACTATATACTACATACTATTCGCCATATCTCCCAAAGTAATTTACATATTTTGACGAAATAAAGCTCAAATTGAAGGGCAAACCCATCCATTTTGTACGGTTGCGTTACAGGTCCTTTGTCCTTGAAGAAACATTAAAATTCCTCTTAAAACGTTTGTTTTTTTTTTTGGGTTTTTTCAAAATAAAACAGATTCGATTCCATTATATGTGGCTTTGACACACCATACTATGGTTAACGAATGCTAAAAGAGGAATATGTTACTGTGCCATTCAGAAGTACATACAGGGCATTCGTTAATATATGCAATTTCTTCACATTTTGAAAACCAATTTATACTTTCTGTACTACAAAGCTGAATTTTGCATCACCCTGTATATTTTTTACAAATCTCAACCAAATATGCTAACTAAATGTTCTACACATCATCATGGGAAACTAATGCACAAATTACTACAAACTGCACTAAAAAATGAACGTAGTACCTGTTGCTTTAGAAGAAATATTTAACCCTCTCACGGCTGATGAGACCACGTGACACTCGTTGTAAGTGGAAAATATATGGCTTCAACCACTAATTTCTTCAATTTTTTTAGAAAAACTCTCCTATTTGGTATATATGTTGTTAGGCAACTATTCAACAATATATCATATGTCATTCTACATATATATTATATTGTTATCCATTGTTACTATATACTACATACTATTCGCCATATCTCCCAAACTTATTTACATATTTTGACGAAATAAAGCTAAAATTGAAGAGGAAACCCCTCCACTTTGTCCTGTTGCGATAAGGGTCCTTTGTCCTTGAAGAAACGTTAAAATTCCTCTTCTAACGTTTGTTTCTCTTTTTTAGTTTTTTCAAAATAAAACAGATTCGATTCCATTATATGTGGCTTTGACACACCATACTATGGTTAACGAATGCTAAAAGAGGAATATGTTACTGTGCCATTCAGAAGTACATACAGGGCATTCGTTAATATATGCAATTTCTTCACATTTTGAAAACCAAGTTAAACTTTCTGTACTACAAATCTGAATTTTGCATCACCCTGTATATTTTTTACAAATGTCAACCAAATATGCTAACTAAATGTTCTACACATCATCATGGGAAACTAATGCACAAATTACTACAAACTGCACTAAAAAATGAACGTAGTACCTGTTGCTTTAGAAGAAATATTTAACCCTCTCACGGCTGATGAGACCACGTGACACTCGTTGTAACTGGAAAATATATGGCTTCAACCACTAATTTCTTCATTTTTTTTAAAACCTCTCCTATTTGGTACATATATGTTGTTAGGCAACTATTCAACAATATAGCATATGTCATTCTACATATATATTATATTCTTATCCATTGTTACTATATACTACATACTATTCGCCATATCTCCCAAAGTAATTTACATATTTTGACGAAATAAAGCTCAAATTGAAGGGCAAACCCCTCCACTTTGTCCTGTTGCCATAAGGGTCCTTTGCCCTTGAAGAAACGTTAAAATTTTCCTTATAACGTTTGTTTCTGTTTTTTAGTTTTTTCAAAATAAAACAGATTCGATTCCATTATATGTGGCTTTGACACACCATACTATGGTTAACGAATTCTAAAAGAGGAATATGTTACTGTGCCATTCAGAAGTACATACAGGGCATTCGTTAATATATGCAATTTCTTCACATTTTGAAAACCAAGTTAAACTTTCTGTACTACAAAGCTGAATTTTGCATCACCCTGTATATTTTTTACAAATCTCAACCAAATATGCTAACTAAATGTTCTACACATCATCATGGGAAACTAATGCACAAATTACTACAAACTGCACTAAAAAATGAACGTAGTACCTGTTGCTTTAGAAGAAATATTTAACCCTCTCACGGCTGATGAGACCACGTGACACTCGTTGTAACTGGAAAATATATGGCTTCAACCACTAATTTCTTCATTTTTTTTTAAAACCTCTCCTATTTGGTACATATATGTTGTTAGCCAACTATTCAACAATATAGCATATGTCATTCTACATATATATTATATTCTTATCCATTGTTACTATATACTACATACTATTCGCCATATCTCCCAAAGTTATTTACATATTTTGACGAAATAAAGCTCAAATTGAAGGGCAAACCCATCCATTTTGTACGGTTGCGTTACAGGTCCTTTGTCCTTGAAGAAACATTAAAATTCCTCTTATAACGTTTGTTTTTTTTTTTTTTTTAGTTTTTTCAAAATAAAACAGATTCGATTCCATTATATGTGGCTTTGACACACCATACTATGGTTAACGAATGCTAAAAGAGGAATATGTTACTGTGCCATTCAGAAGTACATACAGGGCATTCGTTAATATATGCAATTTCTTCACATTTTGAAAACCAAGTTAAACTTTCTGTACTACAAAGCTGAATTTTGCATCACCCTGTATATTTTTTACAAATCTCAACCAAATATGCTAACTAAATGTTCTACACATCATCATGGGAAACTAATGCACAAATTACTACAAACTGCACTAAAAAATGAACGTAGTACCTGTTGCTTTAGAAGAAATATTTAACCCTCTCACGGCTGATGAGACCACGTGACACTCGTTGTAACTGGAAAATATATGGCTTCAACCACTAATTTCTTCATTTTTTTTAAAAACTCTCCTATTTGGTACATATATGTTGTTAGGCAACTATTCAACAATATAGTATATGTCATTCTACATATATATTATATTCTTATCCATTGTTACTATATACTACATACTATTCGCCATATCTCCCAAAGTAATTTACATATTTTGACGAAATAAAGCTCAAATTGAAGGGCAAACCCATCCATTTTGTACGGTTGCGTTACAGGTCCTTTGTCCTTGAAGAAACATTAAAATTCCTCTTAAAACGTTTGTTTTTTTTTTGGTTTTTTCAAAATAAAACAGATTCGATTCCATTATATGTGGCTTTGACACACCATACTATGGTTAACGAATGCTAAAAGAGGAATATGTTACTGTGCCATTCAGAAGTACATACAGGGCATTCGTTAATATATGCAATTTCTTCACATTTTGAAAACCAAGTTAAACTTTCTGTACTACAAAGCTGAATTTTGCATCACCCTGTATATTTTTTACAAATCTCAACCAAATATGCTAACTAAATGTTCTACACATCATCATGGGAAACTAATGCACAAATTACTACAAACTGCACTAAAAAATGAACGTAGTACCTGTTGCTTTAGAAGAAATATTTAACCCTCTCACGGCTGATGAGACCACGTGACACTCGTTGTAACTGGAAAATATATGGCTTCAACCACTAATTTCTTCATTTTTTTTAAAACCTCTCCTATTTGGTACATATATGTTGTTAGGCAACTATTCAACAATATAGCATATGTCATTCTACATATATATTATATTCTTATCCATTGTTACTATATACTACATACTATTCGCCATATGTCCCAAAGTTATTTATATATTTTGACGAAATAAAGCTCAAATTGAAGGGCAAACCCATCCATTTTGTACGGTTGCGTTACAGGTCCTTTGTCTTTGAAGAAACATTAAAATTCCTCTACTAACATTTGTTTTTTTTTTTTTAGTTTTTTCAAAATAAAACAGATTCGATTCCATTATATGTGGCTTTGACACACCATACTATGGTTAACGAATGCTAAAAGAGGAATATGTTACTGTGCCATTCAGAAGTACATACAGGGCACTCGTTAATATATGCAATTTCTTCACATTTTGAAAACCAAGTTAAACTTTCTGTACTACAAAGCTGAATTTTGCATCACCCTGTATATTTTTTACAAATCTCAACCAAATATGCTAACTAAATGTTCTACACATCATCATGGGAAACTAATGCACAAATTACTACAAACTGCACTAAAAAATGAACGTAGTACCTGTTGCTTTAGAAGAAATATTTAACCCTCTCACGGCTGATGAGACCACGTGACACTCGTTGTAACTGGAAAATATATGGCTTCAACCACTAATTTCTTCAATTTTTTAAAAAAAACTCTCCTATTTGGTATATATATGAGGAGCTCCAAAGCAAAAAGCGCTAAGCGCCAAATAAATTTTTTTTCAGGAGAGCAGAAAAAGTAATAGCGCCTTAACTGTCATGGACTGAAGTAAACTGTTAATGCTAAATGTAAGATAAAGTACTACAAGTTCAGATGGCATGATTAGAAAAATCAGTTATTCAGTAATAGCCGACTTATTGTTAAAAACATTTTGGACATACTGCATTTTGAGGCGAACAGACTGAAAATGATATATTTCAGACTCTATAAATGAAATACAAAAATACATTTAAGCATGTTTTATTTATAAATGCTACACACAACAGTATATGGGATGCAATATAATTCTCTCTGTGTATATATGTATATGTGTGTGTGTGTGAATATGAAAGGGTTAGACGTCATAAAACAAACACACACTATTGAAAACAATGTACATTTGTTTTAAGAATACACAATAACATACACATTAGAATGCTCTCCAGTAATATGCTCTCAATTTTGTTTTGTGTTTCATACAATATCCACTTCCTCGTCCAAGCAGTTGCATTCGAACACACTTTCGTTTTCAGTACAACGTACAGCCTGTACATCTAGTGCATCAACATAGAACTGCTGCACAGGTTCACGTCTCCAGTGATCTCCGAATAGTTTCTTCTGAAGATTTGCAACGTCAGCTTTCTTTGCATCTGAGATTCGACTTTCCAAAGGTAGTGCTGGGGCATCTGGTATGCTGTCAAACGTCATCCCTCGTTGCAGTGGTGAAATACTGCTTAGAAGGGTCGTCAAAAGCGTACGTTGGTTCCATTTTGAAAACAACTCCGGGACGTCCTTTGGGCATTGCTTTCTTCAGGAATACACGTTTCATGTCACTGATACCTGAAATTGGTTTTAGGGAATTGCCTAACGCTTTCACATCCCGCAATGGCCAGTCTACGCCTAGAACTCTCACAGACCCAATTTCACGGTATATTGCTGTGTAGCTATCAGGATTCACAATTTCGGAATGTTTACGAAACGACTTTTCTAACACTCCAAACATTCGGTCGGCGGGGAGATAGGAATGCCCTCGCACTGGAAAGTGCATAGTAATATTCGTGAGAGAAGGAGGAGATTTTCGCAGCAACCACATGATTAGGGCATGTACAACATGTGTATTTTTATTTTGACCACCACATCCGTCGGAAAAAAATCGAATTGACTTTGTAGAGGCGTCAAACTCCTGCCTTTCTAAGAAATCTATCAAAGCAGACGCCACTTCAACAAAGCCTCTGGATGCTTGATTTTCTGTCCACACATAAAACACGGGACTCTTGCTCTCAACATCCGTTACACACAATGCATAATACGAAATTTGTCTAGAATAATACGCTTCGCCAACAGATAATTTCGGAAGGGGTTGCACCTGCTGCAGGTCAAAGCAATACGATACAGATACAGGTACTTTTTTCTTCATAAGAGTGTGAAAGGCACGTGTTCTTGCTTTATGACGAGTGACCTGAGCACATAACGTTTTCCTTTCGCTTTCATTGTTAGATACTTTGGCAAGATGATGCATGCGCGTACAATAACTACAGGTGTCAGTAGCGGGGCCCCCAAACCCTACATTGAATTGCGTATTAAAAATCTTATAGAAAAACTCTTTTCACTTTCAACGACTCTCATAATTTAGCATTGTACATTTTGAATAGCTTGTTGATGAATAGTTCAGAAGGGAGATACAATCTTTGACTTTTTTTTTACGCGATTAATGACTTTCTCTTGCTCGTAAACTGCCAATGAAATCCATCACCGACTTCTTTTTAGCAGCAAATTTGTCAGATGTGCGATCCCCTCCTCTTCTTTCTGTAATGCTCTTACCTTGCTTGATGCAAGCAGCAATGGTACTCAGGCGTCTTCTTGATACAGTGAAAACGTCAGCAAAAAAGTTGCCACACACAGGAACGTCCTCGTTGTCCTTTCGTATCTGTAAATGGTCAAGATTGTAATTGCATAATTGAAATTAGTTAGACTAAACTTTCAATTGATTGATTAATTGGATTTGATTCAGTTGGATTAAATACCTAACAGTCACCATAGTCCCATTAAATTAGTTTATAATGAGAGCCTCAGAGACAGTAAAATAGTCCTATCATTGCTAAGAATATTGGTAAATACAAGTGAAAGGAAACTACATAACGTTATGCACACATATATAAAATATCATCAGCTGAAGATAAGTGAGAACGAAGAATGGTGAAAAAAATATTATTATCAAACCTAGTAATACTGTATATGAGAAGAGGAATTTGACTTACCTCTCTTCTACTTCTTCTTGCCTCTTCGTTGCTTTCGTCTTTATTCTTTTCTCGTTCCTCTGCTACTGCCTGCAACAGCTACTTCATTATCCATTTTCGCTCCTTCTGAATCGGCAAGATCTGCCTACTGTACACAGCGCTTACGTCATTCCTACCCCATCTATTCGTACCCTACAGACGCCAAGTGATGTCAACAACATTCACACGTTGGCCGCCATGTACATAATTCTGATGCACAAATAGTGGGGTACAAAATACCCCGAAATATGGCTTGGCTGCTAACGTGTTAACCACAATAGACGCATTCATACTGCTAACACGCAAGACAACTTAAGAGGTGATGTGATTGCACCTTCTTGCGTTGTCAAATAGCGCGTTCTGCTCTGGACAACACGGTGGACATAGCGCTTTCTGCATCAGATGCTGTATTTCAAGGCCGTTTTACACAGGGACATTGTGAGTTCTGAACTGAATGGATAGCATAGATCGCTTCAGCGCTGGCGAATTCTACAAAATCCGTATCAAAGAGCATTTCGTCCGGGGATGGACTTAGCGCATTTTGCTTTGGAGCTCCTCATATGTTGTTAGGCAACTATTCAACAATATAGCATATGTCATTCTACATATATATTATATTCTTATCCATTGTTACTATATACTACATACTATTCGCCATATCTCCCAAAGTTATTTACATATTTTGACGAAATAAAGCTCAAATTGAAGGGCAAACCCATCCATTTTGTACGGTTGCGTTACAGGTCCTTTGTCCTTGAAGAAACATTAAAATTCCTCTTATAACGTTTGTTTTTTTTTTAGTTTTTTCAAAATAAAACAGATTCGATTCCATTATATGTGGCCTTGACACACCATACTATGGTTAACGAATGCTAAAAGAGGAATATGTTACTGTGCCATTCAGAAGTACATACAGGGCATTCGTTAATATATGCAATTTCTTCACATTTTGAAAACCAATTTATACTTTCTGTACTACAAAGCTGAATTTTGCATCACCCTGTATATTTTTTACAAATCTCAACCAAATATGCTAACTAAATGTTCTACACATCATCATGGGAAACTAATGCACAAATTACTACAAACTGCACTAAAAAATGAACGTAGTACCTGTTGCTTTAGAAGAAATATTTAACCCTCTCACGGCTGATGAGACCACGTGACACTCGTTGTAACTGGAAAATATATGGCTTCAACCACTAATTTCTTCAATTTTTTTAGAAAAACTCTCCTATTTGGTATATATGTTGTTAGGCAACTATTCAACAATATATCATATGTCATTCTACATATATATTATATTGTTATCCATTGTTACTATATACTACATACTATTCGCCATATCTCCCAAACTTATTTACATATTTTGACGAAATAAAGCTAAAATTGAAGAGGAAACCCCTCCACTTTGTCCTGTTGCGATAAGGGTCCTTTGTCCTTGAAGAAACGTTAAAATTCCTCTTCTAACGTTTGTTTCTCTTTTTTAGTTTTTTCAAAATAAAACAGATTCGATTCCATTATATGTGGCTTTGACACACCATACTATGGTTAACGAATGCTAAGAGAGGAATATGTTACTGTGCCATTCAGAAGTACATACAGGGCATTCGTTAATATATGCAATTTCTTCACATTTTGAAAACCAAGTTAAACTTTCTGTACTACAAATCTGAATTTTGCATCACCCTGTATATTTTTTACAAATCTCAACCAAATATGCTAACTAAATGTTCTACACATCATCATGGGAAACTAATGCACAAATTACTACAAACTGCACTAAAAAATGAACGTAGTACCTGTTGCTTTAGAAGAAATATTTAACCCTCTCACGGCTGATGAGACCACGTGACACTCGTTGTAACTGGAAAATATATGGCTTCAACCACTAATTTCTTCATTTTTTTTAAAACCTCTCCTATTTGGTACATATATGTTGTTAGGCAACTATTCAACAATATAGTATATGTCATTCTACATATATATTATATTCTTATCCATTGTTACTATATACTACATACTATTCGCCATATCTCCCAAAGTTATTTACATATTTTGACGAAATAAAGCTCAAATTGAAGGGCAAACCCATCCATTTTGTACGGTTGCGTTACAGGTCCTTTGTCCTTGAAGAAACATTAAAATTCCTCTTATAACGTTTGTTTTTTTTTTGGTTTTTTCAAAATAAAACAGATTCGATTCCATTATATGTGGCTTTGACACACCATACTATGGTTAACGAATGCTAAAAGAGGAATATGTTACTGTGCCATTCAGAAGTACATACAGGGCATTCGTTAATATATGCAATTTCTTCACATTTTGAAAACCAAGTTAAACTTTCTGTACTACAAAGCTGAATTTTGCATCACCCTGTATATTTTTTACAAATCTCAACCAAATATGCTAACTAAATGTTCTACACATCATCATGGGAAACTAATGCACAAATTACTACAAACTGCACTAAAAAATGAACGTAGTACCTGTTGCTTTAAAAGAAATATTTAACCCTCTCACGGCTGATGAGACCACGTGTCACTCGTTGTAACTGGAAAATATATGGCTTCAACCACTAATTTCTTCAATTTTTTAAAAAAAACTCTCCTATTTGGTATATATGTTGTTAGGCAACTATTCAACAATATAGCATATGTCATTCTACATATATATTATATTGTTATCCATTGTTACTATATACTACATACTATTCGCCATATCTCCCAAACTTATTTACATATTTTGACGAAATAAAGCTCAAATTGAAGGGCAAACCCCTCCACTTTGTCCTGTTGCGATAAGGGTAATTTGCCCTTGAAGAAACGTTAAAATTTTCCTTATAACGTTTGTTTCTGTTTTTTAGTTTTTTCAAAATAAAACAGATTCGATTCCATTATATGTGGCTTTGACACACCATACTATGGTTAACGAATTCTAAAAGAGGAATATGTTACTGTGCCATTCAGAAGTACATACAGGGCATTCGTTAATATATGCAATTTCTTCACATTTTGAAAACCAAGTTAAACTTTCTGTACTACAAAGCTGAATTTTGCATCACCCTGTATATTTTTTACAAATCTCAACCAAATATGCTAACTAAATGTTCTACACATCATCATGGGAAACTAATGCACAAATTACTACAAACTGCACTAAAAAATGAACGTAGTACCTGTTGCTTTAGAAGAAATATTTAACCCTCTCACGGCTGATGTGACCACGTGACACTCGTTGTAAGTGGAAAATATATGGCTTCAACCACTAATTTCTTCATTTTTTTTAAAACCTCTCCTATTTGGTACATATATGTTGTTAGGCAACTATTCAACAATATAGCATATGTCATTCTACATATATATTATATTCTTATCCATTGTTACTATATACTACATACTATTCGCCATATCTCCCAAAGTTATTTACATATTTTGACGAAATAAAGCTCAAATTGAAGGGCAAACCCATCCATTTTGTACGGTTGCGTTACAGGTCCTTTGTCTTTGAAGAAACATTAAAATTCCTCTACTAACCTTTGTTTTTTTTTTTTAGTTTTTTCAAAATAAAACAGATTCGATTCCATTATATGTGGCTTTGACACACCATACTATGGTTAACGAATGCTAAAAGAGGAATATGTTACTGTGCCATTCAGAAGTACATACAGGGCATTCGTTAATATATGCAATTTCTTCACATTTTGAAAACCAAGTTAAACTTTCTGTACTACAAAGCTGAATTTTGCATCACCCTGTATATTTTTTACAAATCTCAACCAAATATGCTAACTAAATGCTCTACACATCATCATGGGAAACTAATGCACAAATTACTACAAACTGCTCTAAAAAATGAACGTAGTACCTGTTGCTTTAGAAGAAATATTTAACCCTCTCACGGCTGATGAGACCACGTGACACTCGTTGTAACTGGAAAATATATGGCTTCAACCACTAATTTCTTCATTTTTTTAAAAAAAACTCTCCTATTTGGTATATATGTTGTTAGGCAACTATTCAACAATATAGCATATGTCATTCTACATATATATTATATTGTTATCCATTGTTACTATATACTACATACTATTCGCCATATCTCCCAAAATTATTTACATATTTTGACGAAATAAAGCTCAAATTGAAGGGCAAACCCCTCCACTTTGTCCTGTTGCGATAAGGGTCCTTTGCCGTTGAAGAGACGTTAAAATTTTCCTTATAACGTTTGTTTCTGTTTTTTAGTTTTTTCAAAATAAAACAGATTCGATTCCATTATATGTGGCTTTGACACACCATACTATGGTTAACGAATTCTAAAAGAGGAATATGTTACTGTGCCATTCAGAAGTACATACAGGGCATTCGTTAATATATGCAATTTCTTCACATTTTGAAAACCAAGTTAAACTTTCTGTACTACAAAGCTGAATTTTGCATCACCCTGTATATTTTTTACAAATCTCAACCAAATATGCTAACTAAATGTTCTACACATCATCATGGGAAACTAATGCACAAATTACTACAAACTGCACTAAAAAATGAACGTAGTACCTGTTGCTTTAGAAGAAATATTTAACCCTCTCACGGCTGATGAGACCACGTGACACTCGTTGTAACTGGAAAATATATGGCTTCAACCACTAATTTCTTCATTTTTTTTAAAACCTCTCCTATTTGGTACATATATGTTGTTAGGCAACTATTCAACAATATAGCATATGTCATTCTACATATATATTATATTCTTATCCATTGTTACTATATACTACATACTATTCGCCATATCTCCCAAAGTTATTTATATATTTTGACGAAATAAAGCTCAAATTGAAGAGGAAACCCCTCCACTTTGTCCTGTTGCAATAAGGGTCCTTTGTCCTTGAAGAAACGTTAAAATTCCTCTTCTAACGTTTGTTTCTCTTTTTTAGTTTTTTCAAAATAAAACAGATTCGATTCCATTATATGTGGCTTTGACACACCATACTATGGTTAACGAATGCTAAAAGAGGAATATGTTACTGTGCCATTCAGAAGTACATACAGGGCATTCGTTAATATATGCAATTTCTTCACATTTTGAAAACCAAGTTAAACTTTCTGTACTACAAAGCTGAATTTTGCATCACCCTGTATATTTTTTACAAATCTCAACCAAATATGCTAACTAAATGTTCTACACATCATCATGGGAAACTAATGCACAAATTACTACAAACTGCACTAAAAAATGAACGTAGTACCTGTTGCTTTAGAAGAAATATTTAACCCTCACACGGCTGATGAGACCACGTGACACTCGTTGTAACTGGAAAATATATGGCTTCAACCACTAATTTCTTCAATTTTTTAAAAAAAACTCTCCTATTTGGTATATATGTTGTTAGGCAACTATTCAACAATATAGCATATGTCATTCTACATATATATTATATTGTTATCCATTGTTACTATATACTACATACTATTCGCCATATCTCCCAAACTTATTTACATATTTTGACGAAATAAAGCTCAAATTGAAGGGCAAACCCCTCCACTTTGTCCTGTTGCGATAAGGGTCCTTTGCCTTTGAAGAAACGTTAAAATTTTCCTTATAACGTTTGTTTCTGTTTTTTAGTTTTTTCAAAATAAAACAGATTCGATTCCATTATATGTGGCTTTCACACACCATACTATGGTTAACGAATTCTAAAAGAGGAATATGTTACTGTGCCATTCAGAAGTACATACAGGGCATTCGTTAATATATGCAATTTCTTCACATTTTGAAAACCAAGTTAAACTTTCTGTACTACAAAGCTGAATTTTGCATCACCCTGTATATTTTTTACAAATCTCAACCAAATATGCTAACTAAATGTTCTACACATCATCATGGGAAACTAATGCACAAATTACTACAAACTGCACTAAAAAATGAACGTAGTACCTGTTGCTTTAGAAGAAATATTTAACCCTCTCACTGCTGATGAGACCACGTGACACTCGTTGTAACTGGAAAATATATGGCTTCAACCACTAATTTTTTCATTTTTTTAAAAAAACTCTCCTATTTGGTACATATATGTTGTTAGGCAACTATTCAACAATATAGCATATGTCATTCTACATATATATTATATTCTTATCCATTGTTACTATATACTACATACTATTCGCCATATCTCCCAAAGTTATTTACATATTTTGACGAAATAAAGCTCAAATTGAAGGGCAAACCCATCCATTTTGTACGGTTGCGTTACAGGTCCTTTGTCCTTGAAGAAACATTAAAATTCCTCTTAAATGTTTTTTTTTTTTTAGTTTTTTCAAAATAAAACAGATTCGATTCCATTATATGTGGCTTTGACACACCATACTATGGTTAACGAATTCTAAAAGAGGAATATGTTACTGTGCCATTCAGAAGTCCATACAGGGCATTCGTTAATATATGCAATTTCTTCACATTTTGAAAACCAAGTTAAACTTTCTGTACTACAAAGCTGAATTTTGCATCACCCTGTATATTTTTTACAAATCTCAACCAAATATGCTAACTAAATGTTCTACACATCATCATGGGAAACTAATGCACAAATTACTACAAACTGCACTAAAAAATGAACGTAGTACCTGTTGCTTTAGAAGAAATATTTAACCCTCTCACGGCTGATGAGACCACGTGACACTCGTTGTAACTGGAAAATATATGGCTTCAACCACTAATTTCTTCATTTTTTTTAAAACCTCTCCTATTTGGTACATATATCTTGTTAGGCAACTATTCAACAATATAGCATATGTCATTCTACATATATATTATATTCTTATCCATTGTTACTATATACTACATACTATTCGCCATATCTCCCAAAGTTATTTACATATTTTGACGAAATAAAGCTCAAATTGAAGGGCAAACCCATCCATTTTGTACGGTTGCGTTACAGGTCCTTTGTCTTTGAAGAAACATTAAAATTCCTCTACTAACATTTGTTTTTTTTTTTAGTTTTTTCAAAATAAAACAGATTCGATTCCATTATATGTGGCTTTGACACACCATACTATGGTTAACGAATGCTAAAAGAGGAATATGTTACTGTGCCATTCAGAAGTACATACAGGGCATTCGTTAATATATGCAATTTCTTCACATTTTGAAAACCAAGTTAAACTTTCTGTACTACAAAGCTGAATTTTGCATCACCCTGTATATTTTTTACAAATCTCAACCAAATATGCTAACTAAATGTTCTACACATCATCATGGGAAACTAATGCACAAATTACTACAAACTGCACTAAAAAATGAACGTAGTACCTGTTGCTTTAGAAGAAATATTTAACCCTCTCACGGCTGATGAGACCACGTGACACTCGTTGTAACTGGAAAATATATGGCTTCAACCACTAATTTCTTCATTTTTTTTAAAACCTCTCCTATTTGGTACATATATGTTGTTAGGCAGCTATTCAACAATATAGCATATGTCATTCTACATATATATTATATTCTTATCCATTGTTACTATATACTACATACTATTCGCCATATCTCCCAAAGTTATTTATATATTTTGACGAAATAAAGCTCAAATTGAAGGGCAACCCCCTCCACTTTGTCCTGTTGCGATAAGGGTCCTTTGCCTTTGAAGAAACGTTAAAATTTTCCTTATAACGTTTGTTTCTGTTTTTTAGTTTTTTCAAAATAAAACAGATTCGATTCCATTATATGTGGCTTTCACACACCATACTATGGTTAACGAATTCTAAAAGAGGAATATGTTACTGTGCCATTCAGAAGTACATACAGGGCATTCGTTAATATATGCAATTTCTTCACATTTTGAAAACCAAGTTAAACTTTCTGTACTACAAAGCTGAATTTTGCATCACCCTGTATATTTTTTACAAATCTCAACCAAATATGCTAACTAAATGTTCTACACATCATCATGGGAAACTAATGCACAAATTACTACAAACTGCACTAAAAAATGAACGTAGTACCTGTTGCTTTAGAAGAAATATTTAACCCTCTCACGGCTGATGAGACCACGTGACACTCGTTGTAACTGGAAAATATATGGCTTCAACCACTAATTTTTTCATTTTTTTAAAAAAACTCTCCTATTTGGTACATATATGTTGTTAGGCAACTATTCAACAATATAGCATATGTCATTCTACATATATATTATATTCTTATCCATTGTTACTATATACTACATACTATTCGCCATATCTCCCAAAGTTATTTACATATTTTGACGAAATAAAGCTCAAATTGAAGGGCAAACCCATCCATTTTGTACGGTTGCGTTACAGGTCCTTTGTCCTTGAAGAAACATTAAAATTCCTCTTAAATGTTTTTTTTTTTTTTTTTAGTTTTTTCAAAATAAAACAGATTCGATTCCATTATATGTGGCTTTGACACACCATACTATGGTTAACGAATTCTAAAAGAGGAATATGTTACTGTGCCATTCAGAAGTCCATGCAGGGCATTCGTTAATATATGCAATTTCTTCACATTTTGAAAACCAAGTTAAACTTTCTGTACTACAAAGCTGAATTTTGCATCACCCTGTATATTTTTTACAAATCTCAACCAAATATGCTAACTAAATGTTCTACACATCATCATGGGAAACTAATGCACAAATTACTACAAACTGCACTAAAAAATGAACGTAGTACCTGTTGCTTTAGAAGAAATATTTAACCCTCTCACGGCTGATGAGACCACGTGACACTCGTTGTAACTGGAAAATATATGGCTTCAACCACTAATTTCTTCATTTTTTTTAAAACCTCTCCTATTTGGTACATATATGTTGTTAGGCAACTATTCAACAATATAGCATATGTCATTCTACATATATATTATATTCTTATCCATTGTTACCATATACTACATACTATTCGCCATATCTCCCAAAGTTATTTACATATTTTGACGAAATAAAGCTCAAATTGAAGGGCAAACCCATCCATTTTGTACGGTTGCGTTACAGGTCCTTTGTCTTTGAAGAAACATTAAAATTCCTCTACTAACATTTGTTTTTTTTTTTTAGTTTTTTCAAAATAAAACAGATTCGATTCCATTATATGTGGCTTTGACACACCATACTATGGTTAACGAATGCTAAAAGAGGAATATGTTACTGTGCCATTCAGAAGTACATACAGGGCTTTCGTTAATATATGCAATTTCTTCACATTTTGAAAACCAAGTTAAACTTTCTGTACTACAAAGCTGAATTTTGCATCACCCTGTATATTTTTTACAAATCTCAACCAAATATGCTAACTAAATGTTCTACACATCATCATGGGAAACTAATGCACAAATTACTACAAACTGCACTAAAAAATGAACGTAGTACCTGTTGCTTTAAAAGAAATATTTAACCCTCTCACGGCTGATGAGACCACGTGACACTCGTTGTAACTGGAAAATATATGGCTTCAACCACTAATTTCTTCAATTTTTTAAAAAAAACTCTCCTATTTGGTATATATGTTGTTAGGCAACTATTCAACAATATAGCATATGTCATTCTACATATATATTATATTGTTATCCATTGTTACTATATACTACATACTATTCGCCATATCTCCCAAACTTATTTACATATTTTGACGAAATAAAGCTCAAATTGAAGGGCAAACCCCTCCACTTTGTCCTGTTGCGATAAGGGTCCTTTGCCTTTGAAGAAACGTTAAAATTTTCCTTATAACGTTTGCTTCTGTTTTTTAGTTTTTTCAAAATAAAACAGATTCGATTCCATTATATGTGGCTTTCACACACCATACTATGGTTAACGAATTCTAAAAGAGGAATATGTTACTGTGCCATTCAGAAGTACATACAGGGCATTCGTTAATATATGCAATTTCTTCACATTTTGAAAACCAAGTTAAACTTTCTGTACTACAAAGCTGAATTTTGCATCACCCTGTATATTTTTTACAAATCTCAACCAAATATGCTAACTAAATGTTCTACACATCATCATGGGAAACTAATGCACAAATTACTACAAACTGCACTAAAAAATGAACGTAGTACCTGTTGCTTTAGAAGAAATATTTAACCCTCTCACGGCTGATGAGACCACGTGACACTCGTTGTAACTGGAAAATATATGGCTTCAACCACTAATTTTTTCATTTTTTTAAAAAAACTCTCCTATTTGGTACATATATGTTGTTAGGCAACTATTCAACAATATAGCATATGTCATTCTACATATATATTATATTCTTATCCATTGTTACTATATACTACATACTATTCGCCATATCTCCCAAAGTTATTTACATATTTTGACGAAATAAAGCTCAAATTGAAGGGCAAACCCATCCATTTTGTACGGTTGCGTTACAGGTCCTTTGTCTTTGAAGAAACATTAAAATTCCTCTACTAACATTTGTTTTTTTTTTTTAGTTTTTTCAAAATAAAACAGATTCGATTCCATTATATGTGGCTTTGACACACCATACTATGGTTAACGAATGCTAAAAGAGGAATATGTTACTGTGCCATTCAGAAGTACATACAGGGCTTTCGTTAATATATG
This sequence comes from Thermobia domestica, assembly GCF_964235325.1. Classification (NCBI taxonomy): domain Eukaryota; kingdom Metazoa; phylum Arthropoda; class Insecta; order Zygentoma; family Lepismatidae; genus Thermobia; species Thermobia domestica. The sequence continues at coordinate 85,695 of NW_027656066.1, forward strand.
CAATTTCTTCACATTTTGAAAACCAAGTTAAACTTTCTGTACTACAAAGCTGAATTTTGCATCACCCTGTATATTTTTTACAAATCTCAACCAAATATGCTAACTAAATGTTCTACACATCATCATGGGAAACTAATGCACAAATTACTACAAACTGCACTAAAAAATGAACGTAGTACCTGTTGCTTTAGAAGAAATATTTAACCCTCACACGGCTGATGAGACCACGTGACACTCGTTGTAACTGGAAAATATATGGCTTCAACCACTAATTTCTTCAATTTTTTAAAAAAAACTCTCCTATTTGGTATATATGTTGTTAGGCAACTATTCAACAATATAGCATATGTCATTCTACATATATATTATATTGTTATCCATTGTTACTATATACTACATACTATTCGCCATATCTCCCAAACTTATTTACATATTTTGACGAAATAAAGCTCAAATTGAAGGGCAAACCCCTCCACTTTGTCCTGTTGCGATAAGGGTCCTTTGCCTTTGAAGAAACGTTAAAATTTTCCTTATAACGTTTGCTTCTGTTTTTTAGTTTTTTCAAAATAAAACAGATTCGATTCCATTATATGTGGCTTTCACACACCATACTATGGTTAACGAATTCTAAAAGAGGAATATGTTACTGTGCCATTCAGAAGTACATACAGGGCATTCGTTAATATATGCAATTTCTTCACATTTTGAAAACCAAGTTAAACTTTCTGTACTACAAAGCTGAATTTTGCATCACCCTGTATATTTTTTACAAATCTCAACCAAATATGCTAAATAAATGTTCTACACATCATCATGGGAAACTAATGCACAAATTACTACAAACTGCACTAAAAAATGAACGTAGTACCTGTTGCTTTAGAAGAAATATTTAACCCTCTCACGGCTGATGAGACCACGTGACACTCGTTGTAACTGGAAAATATATGGCTTCAACCACTAATTTCTTCATTTTTTTTAAAACCTCTCCTATTTGGTACATATATGTTGTTAGGCAACTATTCAACAATATAGCATATGTCATTCTACATATATATTATATTCTTATCCATTGTTACTATATACTACATACTATTCGCCATATCTCCCAAAGTTATTTACATATTTTGACGAAATAAAGCTCAAATTGAAGGGCAAAACCATCCATTTTGTACGGTTGCGTTACAGGTCCTTTGTCTTTGAAGAAACATTAAAATTCCTCTACTAACATTTGTTTTTTTTTTTAGTTTTTTCAAAATAAAACAGATTCGATTCCATTATATGTGGCTTTGACACACCATACTATGGTTAACGAATGCTAAAAGAGGAATATGTTACTGTGCCATTCAGAAGTACATACAGGGCTTTCGTTAATATATGCAATTTCTTCACATTTTGAAAACCAAGTTAAACTTTCTGTACTACAAAGCTGAATTTTGCATCACCCTGTATATTTTTTACAAATCTCAACCAAATATGCTAACTAAATGTTCTACACATCATCATGGGAAACTAATGCACAAATTACTACAAACTGCACTAAAAAATGAACGTAGTACCTGTTGCTTTAGAAGAAATATTTAACCCTCACACGGCTGATGAGACCACGTGACACTCGTTGTAACTGGAAAATATATGGCTTCAACCACTAATTTCTTCAATTTTTTAAAAAAAACTCTCCTATTTGGTATATATGTTGTTAGGCAACTATTCAACAATATAGCATATGTCATTCTACATATATATTATATTGTTATCCATTGTTACTATATACTACATACTATTCGCCATATCTCCCAAACTTATTTACATATTTTGACGAAATAAAGCTCAAATTGAAGGGCAAACACCTCCACTTTGTCCTGTTGCGATAAGGGTCCTTTGCCTTTGAAGAAACGTTAAAATTTTCCTTATAACGTTTGCTTCTGTTTTTTAGTTTTTTCAAAATAAAACAGATTCGATTCCATTATATGTGGCTTTCACACACCATACTATGGTTAACGAATTCTAAAAGAGGAATATGTTACTGTGCCATTCAGAAGTACATACAGGGCATTCGTTAATATATGCAATTTCTTCACATTTTGAAAACCAAGTTAAACTTTCTGTACTACAAAGCTGAATTTTGCATCACCCTGTATATTTTTTACAAATCTCAACCAAATATGCTAACTAAATGTTCTACACATCATCATGGGAAACTAATGCACAAATTACTACAAACTGCACTAAAAAATGAACGTAGTACCTGTTGCTTTAGAAGAAATATTTAACCCTCTCACGGCTGATGAGACCACGTGACACTCGTTGTAACTGGAAAATATATGGCTTCAACCACTAATTTTTTCATTTTTTTAAAAAAACTCTCCTATTTGGTACATATATGTTGTTAGGCAACTATTCAACAATATAGCATATGTCATTCTACATATATATTATATTCTTATCCATTGTTACTATATACTACATACTATTCGCCATATCTCCCAAAGTTATTTACATATTTTGACGAAATAAAGCTCAAATTGAAGGGCAAACCCATCCATTTTGTACGGTTGCGTTACAGGTCCTTTGTCCTTGAAGAAACATTAAAATTCCTCTTAAATGTTTTTTTTTTTTTAGTTTTTTCAAAATAAAACAGATTCGATTCCATTATATGTGGCTTTGACACACCATACTATGGTTAACGAATTCTAAAAGAGGAATATGTTACTGTGCCATTCAGAAGTCCATACAGGGCATTCGTTAATATATGCAATTTCTTCACATTTTGAAAACCAAGTTAAACTTTCTGTACTACAAAGCTGAATTTTGCATCACCCTGTATATTTTTTACAAATCTCAACCAAATATGCTAACTAAATGTTCTACACATCATCATGGGAAACTAATGCACAAATTACTACAAACTGCACTAAAAAATGAACGTAGTACCTGTTGCTTTAGAAGAAATATTTAACCCTCTCACGGCTGATGAGACCACGTGACACTCGTTGTAACTGGAAAATATATGGCTTCAACCACTAATTTCTTCATTTTTTTTAAAACCTCTCCTATTTGGTACATATATGTTGTTAGGCAACTATTCAACAATATAGCATATGTCATTCTACATATATATTATATTCTTATCCATTGTTACTATATACTACATACTATTCGCCATATCTCCCAAAGTTATTTACATATTTTGACGAAATAAAGCTCAAATTGAAGGGCAAACCCATCCATTTTGTACGGTTGCGTTACAGGTCCTTTGTCTTTGAAGAAACATTAAAATTCCTCTACTAACATTTGTTTTTTTTTTTTAGTTTTTTCAAAATAAAACAGATTCGATTCCATTATATGTGGCTTTGACACACCATACTATGGTTAACGAATGCTAAAAGAGGAATATGTTACTGTGCCATTCAGAAGTACATACAGGGCTTTCGTTAATATATGCAATTTCTTCACATTTTGAAAACCAAGTTAAACTTTCTGTACTACAAAGCTGAATTTTGCATCACCCTGTATATTTTTTACAAATCTCAACCAAATATGCTAACTAAATGTTCTACACATCATCATGGGAAACTAATGCACAAATTACTACAAACTGCACTAAAAAATGAACGTAGTACCTGTTGCTTTAGAAGAAATATTTAACCCTCACACGGCTGATGAGACCACGTGACACTCGTTGTAACTGGAAAATATATGGCTTCAACCACTAATTTCTTCAATTTTTTTAAAAAAACTCTCCTATTTGGTATATATGTTGTTAGGCAACTATTCAACAATATAGCATATGTCATTCTACATATATATTATATTGTTATCCATTGTTACTATATACTACATACTATTCGCCATATCTCCCAAACTTATTTACATATTTTGACGAAATAAAGCTCAAATTGAAGGGCAAACCCCTCCACTTTGTCCTGTTGCGATAAGGGTCCTTTGCCTTTGAAGAAACGTTAAAATTTTCCTTATAACGTTTGCTTCTGTTTTTTAGTTTTTTCAAAATAAAACAGATTCGATTCCATTATATGTGGCTTTCACACACCATACTATGGTTAACGAATTCTAAAAGAGGAATATGTTACTGTGCCATTCAGAAGTACATACAGGGCATTCGTTAATATATGCAATTTCTTCACATTTTGAAAACCAAGTTAAACTTTCTGTACTACAAAGCTGAATTTTGCATCACCCTGTATATTTTTTACAAATCTCAACCAAATATGCTAACTAAATGTTCTACACATCATCATGGGAAACTAATGCACAAATTACTACAAACTGCACTAAAAAATGAACGTAGTACCTGTTGCTTTAGAAGAAATATTTAACCCTCTCACGGCTGATGAGACCACGTGACACTCGTTGTAACTGGAAAATATATGGCTTCAACCACTAATTTTTTCATTTTTTTAAAAAAACTCTCCTATTTGGTACATATATGTTGTTAGGCAACTATTCAACAATATAGCATATGTCATTCTACATATATATTATATTCTTATCCATTGTTACTATATACTACATACTATTCGCCATATCTCCCAAAGTTATTTACATATTTTGACGAAATAAAGCTCAAATTGAAGGGCAAACCCATCCATTTTGTACGGTTGCGTTACAGGTCCTTTGTCTTTGAAGAAACATTAAAATTCCTCTACTAACATTTGTTTTTTTTTTTTAGTTTTTTCAAAATAAAACAGATTCGATTCCATTATATGTGGCTTTGACACACCATACTATGGTTAACGAATGCTAAAAGAGGAATATGTTACTGTGCCATTCAGAAGTACATACAGGGCTTTCGTTAATATATGCAATTTCTTCACATTTTGAAAACCAAGTTAAACTTTCTGTACTACAAAGCTGAATTTTGCATCACCCTGTATATTTTTTACAAATCTCAACCAAATATGCTAACTAAATGTTCTACACATCATCATGGGAAACTAATGCACAAATTACTACAAACTGCACTAAAAAATGAACGTAGTACCTGTTGCTTTAGAAGAAATATTTAACCCTCTCACGGCTGATGAGACCACGTGACACTCGTTGTAACTGGAAAATATATGGCTTCAACCACTAATTTCTTCAATTTTTTAAAAAAAACTCTCCTATTTGGTATATATGTTGTTAGGCAACTATTCAACAATATAGCATATGTCATTCTACATATATATTATATTGTTATCCATTCTTACTATATACTACATACTATTCGCCATATCTCCCAAACTTATTTACATATTTTGACGAAATAAAGCTCAAATTGAAGGGCAAACCCCTCCACTTTGTCCTGTTGCGATAAGGGTCCTTTGCCTTTGAAGAAACGTTAAAATTTTCCTTATAACGTTTGCTTCTGTTTTTTAGTTTTTTCAAAATAAAACAGATTCGATTCCATTATATGTGGCTTTCACACACCATACTATGGTTAACGAATTCTAAAAGAGGAATATGTTACTGTGCCATTCAGAAGTACATACAGGGCATTCGTTAATATATGCAATTTCTTCACATTTTGAAAACCAAGTTAAACTTTCTGTACTACAAAGCTGAATTTTGCATCACCCTGTATATTTTTTACAAATCTCAACCAAATATGCTAAATAAATGTTCTACACATCATCATGGGAAACTAATGCACAAATTACTACAAACTGCACTAAAAAATGAACGTAGTACCTGTTGCTTTAGAAGAAATATTTAACCCTCTCACGGCTGATGAGACCACGTGACACTCGTTGTAACTGGAAAATATATGGCTTCAACCACTAATTTCTTCATTTTTTTTAAAACCTCTCCTATTTGGTACATATATGTTGTTAGGCAACTATTCAACAATATAGCATATGTCATTCTACATATATATTATATTCTTATCCATTGTTACTATATACTACATACTATTCGCCATATCTCCCAAAGTTATTTACATATTTTGACGAAATAAAGCTCAAATTGAAGGGCAAACCCATCCATTTTGTACGGTTGCGTTACAGGTCCTTTGTCTTTGAAGAAACATTAAAATTCCTCTACTAACATTTGTTTTTTTTTTTTTAGTTTTTTCAAAATAAAACAGATTCGATTCCATTATATGTGGCTTTGACACACCATACTATGGTTAACGAATGCTAAAAGAGGAATATGTTACTGTGCCATTCAGAAGTACATACAGGGCTTTCGTTAATATATGCAATTTCTTCACATTTTGAAAACCAAGTTAAACTTTCTGTACTACAAAGCTGAATTTTGCATCACCCTGTATATTTTTTACAAATCTCAACCAAATATGCTAACTAAATGTTCTACACATCATCATGGGAAACTAATGCACAAATTACTACAAACTGCACTAAAAAATGAACGTAGTACCTGTTGCTTTAGAAGAAATATTTAACCCTCACACGGCTGATGAGACCACGTGACACTCGTTGTAACTGGAAAATATATGGCTTCAACCACTAATTTCTTCAATTTTTTAAAAAAAACTCTCCTATTTGGTATATATGTTGTTAGGCAACTATTCAACAATATAGCATATGTCATTCTACATATATATTATATTGTTATCCATTGTTACTATATACTACATACTATTCGCCATATCTCCCAAACTTATTTACATATTTTGACGAAATAAAGCTCAAATTGAAGGGCAAACCCCTCCACTTTGTCCTGTTGCGATAAGGGTCCTTTGCCTTTGAAGAAACGTTAAAATTTTCCTTATAACGTTTGCTTCTGTTTTTTAGTTTTTTCAAAATAAAACAGATTCGATTCCATTATATGTGGCTTTCACACACCATACTATGGTTAACGAATTCTAAAAGAGGAATATGTTACTGTGCCATTCAGAAGTACATACAGGGCATTCGTTAATATATGCAATTTCTTCACATTTTGAAATCCAAGTTAAACTTTCTGTACTACAAAGCTGAATTTTGCATCACCCTGTATATTTTTTACAAATCTCAACCAAATATGCTAACTAAATGTTCTACACATCATCATGGGAAACTAATGCACAAATTACTACAAACTGCACTAAAAAATGAACGTAGTACCTGTTGCTTTAGAAGAAATATTTAACCCTCTCACGGCTGATGAGACCACGTGACACTCGTTGTAACTGGAAAATATATGGCTTCAACCACTAATTTTTTCATTTTTTTAAAAAAACTCTCCTATTTGGTACATATATGTTGTTAGGCAACTATTCAACAATATAGCATATGTCATTCTACATATATATTATATTCTTATCCATTGTTACTATATACTACATACTATTCGCCATATCTCCCAAAGTTATTTACATATTTTGACGAAATAAAGCTCAAATTGAAGGGCAAACCCATCCATTTTGTACGGTTGCGTTACAGGTCCTTTGTCCTTGAAGAAACATTAAAATTCCTCTTAAATGTTTTTTTTTTTTTAGTTTTTTCAAAATAAAACAGATTCGATTCCATTATATGTGGCTTTGACACACCATACTATGGTTAACGAATTCTAAAAGAGGAATATGTTACTGTGCCATTCAGAAGTCCATACAGGGCATTCGTTAATATATGCAATTTCTTCACATTTTGAAAACCAAGTTAAACTTTCTGTACTACAAAGCTGAATTTTGCATCACCCTGTATATTTTTTACAAATCTCAACCAAATATGCTAACTAAATGTTCTACACATCATCATGGGAAACTAATGCACAAATTACTACAAACTGCACTAAAAAATGAACGTAGTACCTGTTGCTTTAGAAGAAATATTTAACCCTCTCACGGCTGATGAGACCACGTGACACTCGTTGTAACTGGAAAATATATGGCTTCAACCACTAATTTCTTCATTTTTTTTAAAACCTCTCCTATTTGGTACATATATGTTGTTAGGCAACTATTCAACAATATAGCATATGTCATTCTACATATATATTATATTCTTATCCATTGTTACTATATACTACATACTATTCGCCATATCTCCCAAAGTTATTTACATATTTTGACGAAATAAAGCTCAAATTGAAGGGCAAACCCATCCATTTTGTACGGTTGCGTTACAGGTCCTTTGTCTTTGAAGAAACATTAAAATTCCTCTACTAACATTTGTTTTTTTTTTTAGTTTTTTCAAAATAAAACAGATTCGATTCCATTATATGTGGCTTTGACACACCATACTATGGTTAACGAATGCTAAAAGAGGAATATGTTACTGTGCCATTCAGAAGTACATACAGGGCATTCGTTAATATATGCAATTTCTTCACATTTTGAAAACCAAGTTAAACTTTCTGTACTACAAAGCTGAATTTTGCATCACCCTGTATATTTTTTACAAATCTCAACCAAATATGCTAACTAAATGTTCTACACATCATCATGGGAAACTAATGCACAAATTACTACAAACTGCACTAAAAAATGAACGTAGTACCTGTTGCTTTAGAAGAAATATTTAACCCTCTCACGGCTGATGAGACCACGTGACACTCGTTGTAACTGGAAAATATATGGCTTCAACCACTAATTTCTTCAATTTTTTAAAAAAAACTCTCCTATTTGGTATATATGTTGTTAGGCAACTATTCAACAATATAGCATATGTCATTCTACATATATATTATATTGTTATCCATTGTTACTATATACTACATACTATTCGCCATATCTCCCAAACTTATTTACATATTTTGACGAAAAAAAGCTCAAATTGAAGGGCAAACCCCTCCACTTTGTCCTGTTGCGATAAGGGTCCTTTGCCCTTGAAGAAACGTTAAAATTTTCCTTATAACGTTTGTTTCTGTTTTTTAGTTTTTTCAAAATAAAACAGATTCGATTCCATTATATGTGGCTTTGACACACCATACTATGGTTAACGAATGCTAAAAGAGGAATATGTTACTGTGCCATTCAGAAGTACATACAGGGCATTCGTTAATATATGCAATTTCTTCACATTTTGAAAACCAAGTTAAACTTTCTGTACTACAAAGCTGAATTTTGCATCACCCTGTATATTTTTTACAAATCTCAACCAAATATGCTAACTAAATGTTCTACACATCATCATGGGAAACTAATGCACAAATTACTACAAACTGCACTAAAAAATGAACGTAGTACCTGTTGCTTTAGAAGAAATATTTAACCCTCACACGGCTGATGAGACCACGTGACACTCGTTGTAACTGGAAAATATATGGCTTCAACCACTAATTTCTTCAATTTTTTAAAAAAAACTCTCCTATTTGGTATATATGTTGTTAGGCAACTATTCAACAATATAGCATATGTCATTCTACATATATATTATATTGTTATCCATTGTTACTATATACTACATACTATTCGCCATATCTCCCAAACTTATTTACATATTTTGACGAAATAAAGCTCAAATTGAAGGGCAAACCCCTCCACTTTGTCCTGTTGCGATAAGGGTCCTTTGCCTTTGAAGAAACGTTAAAATTTTCCTTATAACGTTTGTTTCTGTTTTTTAGTTTTTTCAAAATAAAACAGATTCGATTCCATTATATGTGGCTTTCACACACCATACTATGGTTAACGAATTCTAAAAGAGGAATATGTTACTGTGCCATTCAGAAGTACATACAGGGCATTCGTTAATATATGCAATTTCTTCACATTTTGAAAACCAAGTTAAACTTTCTGTACTACAAAGCTGAATTTTGCATCACCCTGTATATTTTTTACAAATCTCAACCAAATATGCTAACTAAATGTTCTACACATCATCATGGGAAACTAATGCACAAATTACTACAAACTGCACTAAAAAATGAACGTAGTACCTGTTGCTTTAGAAGAAATATTTAACCCTCTCACGGCTGATGAGACCACGTGACACTCGTTGTAACTGGAAAATATATGGCTTCAACCACTAATTTTTTCATTTTTTTAAAAAAACTCTCCTATTTGGTACATATATGTTGTTAGGCAACTATTCAACAATATAGCATATGTCATTCTACATATATATTATATTCTTATCCATTGTTACTATATACTACATACTATTCGCCATATCTCCCAAAGTTATTTACATATTTTGACGAAATAAAGCTCAAATTGAAGGGCAAACCCATCCATTTTGTACGGTTGCGTTACAGGTCCTTTGTCCTTGAAGAAACATTAAAATTCCTCTTAAATGTTTTTTTTTTTTTTAGTTTTTTCAAAATAAAACAGATTCGATTCCATTATATGTGGCTTTGACACACCATACAATGGTTAACGAATTCTAAAAGAGGAATATGTTACTGTGCCATTCAGAAGTACATACAGGGCATTCGTTAATATATGCAATTTCTTCACATTTTGAAAACCAAGTTAAACTTTCTGTACTACAAAGCTGAATTTTGCATCACCCTGTATATTTTTTACAAATCTCAACCAAATATGCTAACTAAATGTTCTACACATCATCATGGGAAACTAATGCACAAATTACTACAAACTGCACTAAAAAATGAACGTAGTACCTGTTGCTTTAGAAGAAATATTTAACCCTCTCACGGCTGATGAGACCACGTGACACTCGTTGTAACTGGAAAATATATGGCTTCAACCACTAATTTTTTCATTTTTTTAAAAAAACTCTCCTATTTGGTACATATATGTTGTTAGGCAACTATTCAACAATATAGCATATGTCATTCTACATATATATTATATTCTTATCCATTGTTACTATATACTACATACTATTCGCCATATCTCCCAAAATTATTTACATATTTTGACGAAATAAAGCTCAAATTGAAGGGCAAACCCCTCCACTTTGTCCTGTTGCGATAAGGGTCCTTTGCCGTTGAAGAGACGTTAAAATTTTCCTTATAACGTTTGTTTCTGTTTTTTAGTTTTTTCAAAATAAAACAGATTCGATTCCATTATATGTGGCTTTGGCACACCATACTATGGTTAACGAATTCTAAAAGAGGAATATGTTACTGTGCCATTCAGAAGTACATACAGGGCATTCGTTAATATATGCAATTTCTTCACATTTTGAAAACCAAGTTAAACTTTCTGTACTACAAAGCTGAATTTTGCATCACCCTGTATATTTTTTACAAATCTCAACCAAATATGCTAACTAAATGTTCTACACATCATCATGGGAAACTAATGCACAAATTACTACAAACTGCACTAAAAAATGAACGTAGTACCTGTTGCTTTAGAAGAAATATTTAACCCTCTCACGGCTGATGAGACCACGTGACACTCGTTGTAACTGGAAAATATATGGCTTCAACCACTAATTTCTTCATTTTTTTTAAAACCTCTCCTATTTGGTACATATATGTTGTTAGGCAACTATTCAACAATATAGCATATGTCATTCTACATATATATTATATTCTTATCCATTGTTACTATATACTACATACTATTCGCCATATCTCCCAAAGTTATTTATATATTTTGACGAAATAAAGCTCAAATTAAAGAGGAAACCCCTCCACTTTGTCCTGTTGCAATAAGGGTCCTTTGTCCTTGAAGAAACGTTAAAATTCCTCTTCTAACGTTTGTTTCTCTTTTTTAGTTTTTTCAAAATAAAACAGATTCGATTCCATTATATGTGGCTTTGCCACACCATACTATGGTTAACGAATGCTAAAAGAGGAATATGTTACTGTGCCATTCAGAAGTACATACAGGGCATTCGTTAATATATGCAATTTCTTCACATTTTGAAAACCAAGTTAAACTTTCTGTACTACAAAGCTGAATTTTGCATCACCCTGTATATTTTTTACAAATCTCAACCAAATATGCTAACTAAATGTTCTACACATCATCATGGGAAACTAATGCACAAATTACTACAAACTGCACTAAAAAATGAACGTAGTACCTGTTGCTTTAGAAGAAATATTTAACCCTCTCACGGCTGATGAGACCACGTGACACTCGTTGTAACTGGAAAATATATGGCTTCAACCACTAATTTTTTCATTTTTTTAAAAAAACTCTCCTATTTGGTACATATATGTTGTTAGGCAACTATTCAACAATATAGCATATGTCATTCTACATATATATTATATTCTTATCCATTGTTACTATATACTACATACTATTCGCCATATCTCCCAAAGTTATTTACATATTTTGACGAAATAAAGCTCAAATTGAAGGGCAAACCCATCCATTTTGTACGGTTGCGTTACAGGTCCTTTGTCCTTGAAGAAACATTAAAATTCCTCTTAAATGTTTTTTTTTTTTTTTTTTAGTTTTTTCAAAATAAAACAGATTCGATTCCATTATATGTGGCTTTGACACACCATACTATGGTTAACGAATTCTAAAAGAGGAATATGTTACTGTGCCATTCAGAAGTCCATACAGGGCATTCGTTAATATATGCAATTTCTTCACATTTTGAAAACCAAGTTAAACTTTCTGTACTACAAAGCTGAATTTTGCATCACCCTGTATATTTTTTACAAATCTCAACCAAATATGCTAACTAAATGTTCTACACATCATCATGGGAAACTAATGCACAAATTACTACAAACTGCACTAAAAAATGAACGTAGTACCTGTTGCTTTAGAAGAAATATTTAACCCTCTCACGGCTGATGAGACCACGTGACACTCGTTGTAACTGGAAAATATATGGCTTCAACCACTAATTTCTTCATTTTTTTTAAAACCTCTCCTATTTGGTACATATATGTTGTTAGGCAACTATTCAACAATATAGCATATGTCATTCTACATATATATTATATTCTTATCCATTGTTACTATATACTACATACTATTCGCCATATCTCCCAAAGTTATTTACATATTTTGACGAAATAAAGCTCAAATTGAAGGGCAAACCCATCCATTTTGTACGGTTGCGTTACAGGTCCTTTGTCTTTGAAGAAACATTAAAATTCCTCTACTAACATTTGTTTTTTTTTTTTTAGTTTTTTCAAAATAAAACAGATTCGATTCCATTATATGTGGCTTTGACACACCATACTATGGTTAACGAATGCTAAAAGAGGAATATGTTACTGTGCCATTCAGAAGTACATACAGGGCTTTCGTTAATATATGCAATTTCTTCACATTTTGAAAACCAAGTTAAACTTTCTGTACTACAAAGCTGAATTTTGCATCACCCTGTATATTTTTTACAAATCTCAACCAAATATGCTAACTAAATGTTCTACACATCATCATGGGAAACTAATGCACAAATTACTACAAACTGCACTAAAAAATGAACGTAGTACCTGTTGCTTTAGAAGAAATATTTAACGCTCACACGGCTGATGAGACCACGTGACACTCGTTGTAACTGGAAAATATATGGCTTCAACCACTAATTTCTTCAATTTTTTAAAAAAAACTCTCCTATTTGGTATATATGTTGTTAGGCAACTATTCAACAATATAGCATATGTCATTCTACATATATATTATATTGTTATCCATTGTTACTATATACTACATACTATTCGCCATATCTCCCAAACTTATTTACATATTTTGACGAAATAAAGCTCAAATTGAAGGGCAAACCCCTCCACTTTGTCCTGTTGCGATAAGGGTCCTTTGCCTTTGAAGAAACGTTAAAATTTTCCTTATAACGTTTGTTTCTGTTTTTTAGTTTTTTCAAAATAAAACAGATTCGATTCCATTATATGTGGCTTTCACACACCATACTATGGTTAACGAATTCTAAAAGAGGAATATGTTACTGTGCCATTCAGAAGTACATACAGGGCATTCGTTAATATATGCAATTTCTTCACATTTTGAAAACCAAGTTAAACTTTCTGTACTACAAAGCTGAATTTTGCATCACCCTGTATATTTTTTACAAATCTCAACCAAATATGCTAACTAAATGTTCTACACATCATCATGGGAAACTAATGCACAAATTACTACAAACTGCACTAAAAAATGAACGTAGTACCTGTTGCTTTAGAAGAAATATTTAACCCTCTCACGGCTGATGAGACCACGTGACACTCGTTGTAACTGGAAAATATATGGCTTCAACCACTAATTTTTTCATTTTTTTAAAAAAACTCTCCTATTTGGTACATATATGTTGTTAGGCAACTATTCAACAATATAGCATATGTCATTCTACATATATATTATATTCTTATCCATTGTTACTATATACTACATACTATTCGCCATATCTCCCAAAGTTATTTACATATTTTGACGAAATAAAGCTCAAATTGAAGGGCAAACCCATCCATTTTGTACGGTTGCGTTACAGGTCCTTTGTCCTTGAAGAAACATTAAAATTCCTCTTAAATGTTTTTTTTTTTTTAGTTTTTTCAAAATAAAACAGATTCGATTCCATTATATGTGGCTTTGACACACCATACTATGGTTAACGAATTCTAAAAGAGGAATATGTTACTGTGCCATTCAGAAGTCCATACAGGGCATTCGTTAATATATGCAATTTCTTCACATTTTGAAAACCAAGTTAAACTTTCTGTACTACAAAGCTGAATTTTGCATCACCCTGTATATTTTTTACAAATCTCAACCAAATATGCTAACTAAATGTTCTACACATCATCATGGGAAACTAATGCACAAATTACTACAAACTGCACTAAAAAATGAACGTAGTACCTGTTGCTTTAGAAGAAATATTTAACCCTCTCACGGCTGATGAGACCACGTGACACTCGTTGTAACTGGAAAATATATGGCTTCAACCACTAATTTCTTCATTTTTTTTAAAACCTCTCCTATTTGGTACATATATGTTGTTAGGCAACTATTCAACAATATAGCATATGTCATTCTACATATATATTATATTCTTATCCATTGTTACTATATACTACATACTATTCGCCATATCTCCCAAAGTTATTTACATATTTTGACGAAATAAAGCTCAAATTGAAGGGCAAACCCATCCATTTTGTACGGTTGCGTTACAGGTCCTTTGTCTTTGAAGAAACATTAAAATTCCTCTACTAACATTTGTTTTTTTTTTTTAGTTTTTTCAAAATAAAACAGATTCGATTCCATTATATGTGGCTTTGACACACCATACTATGGTTAACGAATGCTAAAAGAGGAATATGTTACTGTGCCATTCAGAAGTACATACAGGGCATTCGTTAATATATGCAATTTCTTCACATTTTGAAAACCAAGTTAAACTTTCTGTACTACAAAGCTGAATTTTGCATCACCCTGTATATTTTTTACAAATCTCAACCAAATATGCTAACTAAATGTTCTACACATCATCATGGGAAACTAATGCACAAATTACTACAAACTGCACTAAAAAATGAACGTAGTACCTGTTGCTTTAGAAGAAATATTTAACCCTCTCACGGCTGATGAGACCACGTGACACTCGTTGTAACTGGAAAATATATGGCTTCAACCACTAATTTCTTCAATTTTTTTAAAAAAACTCTCCTATTTGGTATATATGTTGTTAGGCAACTATTCAACAATATAGCATATGTCATTCTACATATATATTATATTGTTATCCATTGTTACTATATACTACATACTATTCGCCATATCTCCCAAACTTATTTACATATTTTGACGAAAAAAAGCTCAAATTGAAGGGCAAACCCCTCCACTTTGTCCTGTTGCGATAAGGGTCCTTTGCCCTTGAAGAAACGTTAAAATTTTCCTTATAACGTTTGTTTCTGTTTTTTAGTTTTTTCAAAATAAAACAGATTCGATTCCATTATATGTGGCTTTGACACACCATACTATGGTTAACGAATGCTAAAAGAGGAATATGTTACTGTGCCATTCAGAAGTACATACAGGGCATTCGTTAATATATGCAATTTCTTCACATTTTGAAAACCAAGTTAAACTTTCTGTACTACAAAGCTGAATTTTGCATCACCCTGTATATTTTTTACAAATCTCAACCAAATATGCTAACTAAATGTTCTACACATCATCATGGGAAACTAATGCACAAATTACTACAAACTGCACTAAAAAATGAACGTAGTACCTGTTGCTTTAGAAGAAATATTTAACCCTCACACGGCTGATGAGACCACGTGACACTCGTTGTAACTGGAAAATATATGGCTTCAACCACTAATTTCTTCAATTTTTTAAAAAAAACTCTCCTATTTGGTATATATGTTGTTAGGCAACTATTCAACAATATAGCATATGTCATTCTACATATATATTATATTGTTATCCATTGTTACTATATACTACATACTATTCGCCATATCTCCCAAACTTATTTACATATTTTGACGAAATAAAGCTCAAATTGAAGGGCAAACCCCTCCACTTTGTCCTGTTGCGATAAGGGTCCTTTGCCTTTGAAGAAACGTTAAAATTTTCCTTATAACGTTTGTTTCTGTTTTTTAGTTTTTTCAAAATAAAACAGATTCGATTCCATTATATGTGGCTTTCACACACCATACTATGGTTAACGAATTCTAAAAGAGGAATATGTTACTGTGCCATTCAGAAGTACATACAGGGCATTCGTTAATATATGCAATTTCTTCACATTTTGAAAACCAAGTTAAACTTTCTGTACTACAAAGCTGAATTTTGCATCACCCTGTATATTTTTTACAAATCTCAACCAAATATGCTAACTAAATGTTCTACACATCATCATGGGAAACTAATGCACAAATTACTACAAACTGCACTAAAAAATGAACGTAGTACCTGTTGCTTTAGAAGAAATATTTAACCCTCTCACGGCTGATGAGACCACGTGACACTCGTTGTAACTGGAAAATATATGGCTTCAACCACTAATTTTTTCATTTTTTTAAAAAAACTCTCCTATTTGGTACATATATGTTGTTAGGCAACTATTCAACAATATAGCATATGTCATTCTACATATATATTATATTCTTATCCATTGTTACTATATACTACATACTATTCGCCATATCTCCCAAAGTTATTTACATATTTTGACGAAATAAAGCTCAAATTGAAGGGCAAACCCATCCATTTTGTACGGTTGCGTTACAGGTCCTTTGTCCTTGAAGAAACATTAAAATTCCTCTTAAATGTTTTTTTTTTTTAGTTTTTTCAAAATAAAACAGATTCGATTCCATTATATGTGGCTTTGACACACCATACTATGGTTAACGAATTCTAAAAGAGGAATATGTTACTGTGCCATTCAGAAGTCCATACAGGGCATTCGTTAATATATGCAATTTCTTCACATTTTGAAAACCAAGTTAAACTTTCTGTACTACAAAGCTGAATTTTGCATCACCCTGTATATTTTTTACAAATCTCAACCAAATATGCTAACTAAATGTTCTACACATCATCATGGGAAACTAATGCACAAATTACTACAAACTGCACTAAAAAATGAACGTAGTACCTGTTGCTTTAGAAGAAATATTTAACCCTCTCACGGCTGATGAGACCACGTGACACTCGTTGTAACTGGAAAATATATGGCTTCAACCACTAATTTCTTCATTTTTTTTAAAACCTCTCCTATTTGGTACATATATGTTGTTAGGCAACTATTCAACAATATAGCATATGTCATTCTACATATATATTATATTCTTATCCATTGTTACTATATACTACATACTATTCGCCATATCTCCCAAAGTTATTTACATATTTTGACGAAATAAAGCTCAAATTGAAGGGCAAACCCATCCATTTTGTACGGTTGCGTTACAGGTCCTTTGTCTTTGAAGAAACATTAAAATTCCTCTACTAACATTTGTTTTTTTTTTTTAGTTTTTTCAAAATAAAACAGATTCGATTCCATTATATGTGGCTTTGACACACCATACTATGGTTAACGAATGCTAAAAGAGGAATATGTTACTGTGCCATTCAGAAGTACATACAGGGCATTCGTTAATATATGCAATTTCTTCACATTTTGAAAACCAAGTTAAACTTTCTGTACTACAAAGCTGAATTTTGCATCACCCTGTATATTTTTTACAAATCTCAACCAAATATGCTAACTAAATGTTCTACACATCATCATGGGAAACTAATGCACAAATTACTACAAACTGCACTAAAAAATGAACGTAGTACCTGTTGCTTTAGAAGAAATATTTAACCCTCTCACGGCTGATGAGACCACGTGACACTCGTTGTAACTGGAAAATATATGGCTTCAACCACTAATTTCTTCAATTTTTTAAAAAAAACTCTCCTATTTGGTATATATGTTGTTAGGCAACTATTCAACAATATAGCATATGTCATTCTACATATATATTATATTGTTATCCATTGTTACTATATACTACATACTATTCGCCATATCTCCCAAACTTATTTACATATTTTGACGAAAAAAAGCTCAAATTGAAGGGCAAACCCCTCCACTTTGTCCTGTTGCGATAAGGGTCCTTTGCCCTTGAAGAAACGTTAAAATTTTCCTTATAACGTTTGTTTCTGTTTTTTAGTTTTTTCAAAATAAAACAGATTCGATTCCATTATATGTGGCTTTGACACACCATACTATGGTTAACGAATGCTAAAAGAGGAATATGTTACTGTGCCATTCAGAAGTACATACAGGGCATTCGTTAATATATGCAATTTCTTCACATTTTGAAAACCAAGTTAAACTTTCTGTACTACAAAGCTGAATTTTGCATCACCCTGTATATTTTTTACAAATCTCAACCAAATATGCTAACTAAATGTTCTACACATCATCATGGGAAACTAATGCACAAATTACTACAAACTGCACTAAAAAATGAACGTAGTACCTGTTGCTTTAGAAGAAATATTTAACCCTCACACGGCTGATGAGACCACGTGACACTCGTTGTAACTGGAAAATATATGGCTTCAACCACTAATTTCTTCAATTTTTTAAAAAAAACTCTCCTATTTGGTATATATGTTGTTAGGCAACTATTCAACAATATAGCATATGTCATTCTACATATATATTATATTGTTATCCATTGTTACTATATACTACATACTATTCGCCATATCTCCCAAACTTATTTACATATTTTGACGAAATAAAGCTCAAATTGAAGGGCAAATCCCTCCACTTTGTCCTGTTGCGATAAGGGTCCTTTGCCTTTGAAGAAACGTTAAAATTTTCCTTATAACGTTTGTTTCTGTTTTTTAGTTTTTTCAAAATAAAACAGATTCGATTCCATTATATGTGGCTTTCACACACCATACTATGGTTAACGAATTCTAAAAGAGGAATATGTTACTGTGCCATTCAGAAGTACATACAGGGCATTCGTTAATATATGCAATTTCTTCACATTTTGAAAACCAAGTTAAACTTTCTGTACTACAAAGCTGAATTTTGCATCACCCTGTATATTTTTTACAAATCTCAACCAAATATGCTAACTAAATGTTCTACACATCATCATGGGAAACTAATGCACAAATTACTACAAACTGCACTAAAAAATGAACGTAGTACCTGTTGCTTTAGAAGAAATATTTAACCCTCTCACGGCTGATGAGACCACGTGACACTCGTTGTAACTGGAAAATATATGGCTTCAACCACTAATTTTTTCATTTTTTTAAAAAAACTCTCCTATTTGGTACATATATGTTGTTAGGCAACTATTCAACAATATAGCATATGTCATTCTACATATATATTATATTCTTATCCATTGTTACTATATACTACATACTATTCGCCATATCTCCCAAAGTTATTTACATATTTTGACGAAATAAAGCTCAAATTGAAGGGCAAACCCATCCATTTTGTACGGTTGCGTTACAGGTCCTTTGTCCTTGAAGAAACATTAAAATTCCTCTTAAATGTTTTTTTTTTTTTTTAGTTTTTTCAAAATAAAACAGATTCGATTCCATTATATGTGGCTCTGACACACCATACAATGGTTAACGAATTCTAAAAGAGGAATATGTTACTGTGCCATTCAGAAGTACATACAGGGCATTCGTTAATATATGCAATTTCTTCACATTTTGAAAACCAAGTTAAACTTTCTGTACTACAAAGCTGAATTTTGCATCACCCTGTATATTTTTTACAAATCTCAACCAAATATGCTAACTAAATGTTCTACACATCATCATGGGAAACTAATGCACAAATTACTACAAACTGCACTAAAAAATGAACGTAGTACCTGTTGCTTTAGAAGAAATATTTAACCCTCTCACGGCTGATGAGACCACGTGACACTCGTTGTAACTGGAAAATATATGGCTTCAACCACTAATTTTTTCATTTTTTTAAAAAAACTCTCCTATTTGGTACATATATGTTGTTAGGCAACTATTCAACAATATAGCATATGTCATTCTACATATATATTATATTCTTATCAATTGTTACTATATACTACATACTATTCGCCATATCTCCCAAAATTATTTACATATTTTGACGAAATAAAGCTCAAATTGAAGGGCAAACCCCTCCACTTTGTCCTGTTGCGATAAGGGTCCTTTGCCGTTGAAGAGACGTTAAAATTTTCCTTATAACGTTTGTTTCTGTTTTTTAGTTTTTTCAAAATAAAACAGATTCGATTCCATTATATGTGGCTTTGACACACCATACTATGGTTAACGAATTCTAAAAGAGGAATATGTTACTGTGCCATTCAGAAGTACATACAGGGCATTCGTTAATATATGCAATTTCTTCACATTTTGAAAACCAAGTTAAACTTTCTGTACTACAAAGCTGAATTTTGCATCACCCTATATATTTTTTACAAATCTCAACCAAATATGCTAACTAAATGTTCTACAAATCATCATGGGAAACTAATGCACAAATTACTACAAACTGCACTAAAAAATGAACGTAGTACCTGTTGCTTTAGAAGAAATATTTAACCCTCTCACGGCTGATGAGACCACGTGACACTCGTTGTAACTGGAAAATATATGGCTTCAACCACTAATTTCTTCATTTTTTTTAAAACCTCTCCTATTTGGTACATATATGTTGTTAGGCAACTATTCAACAATATAGCATATGTCATTCTACATATATATTATATTCTTATCCATTGTTACTATATACTACATACTATTCGCCATATCTCCCAAAGTTATTTATATATTTTGACGAAATAAAGCTCAAATTAAAGAGGAAACCCCTCCACTTTGTCCTGTTGCAATAAGGGTCATTTGTCCTTGAAGAAACGTTAAAATTCCTCTTCTAACGTTTGTTTCTCTTTTTTAGTTTTTTCAAAATAAAACAGATTCGATTCAATTATATGTGGCTTTGCCACACCATACTATGGTTAACGAATGCTAAAAGAGGAATATGTTACTGTGCCATTCAGAAGTACATACAGGGCATTCGTTAATATATGCAATTTCTTCACATTTTGAAAACCAAGTTAAACTTTCTGTACTACAAAGCTGAATTTTGCATCACCCTGTATATTTTTTACAAATCTCAACCAAATATGCTAACTAAATGTTCTACACATCATCATGGGAAACTAATGCACAAATTACTACAAACTGCACTAAAAAATGAACGTAGTACCTGTTGCTTTAGAAGAAATATTTAACCCTCTCACGGCTGATGAGACCACGTGACACTCGTTGTAACTGGAAAATATATGGCTTCAACCACTAATTTCTTCATTTTTTTTAAAACCTCTCCTATTTGGTACATATATGTTGTTAGGCAACTATTCAACAATATAGCATATGTCATTCTACATATATATTATATTCTTATCCATTGTTACTATATACTACATACTATTCGCCATATCTCCCAAAGTTATTTACATATTTTGACGAAATAAAGCTCAAATTGAAGGGCAAACCCATCCATTTTGTACGGTTGCGTTACAGGTCCTTTGTCTTTGAAGAAACATTAAAATTCCTCTACTAACATTTGTTTTTTTTTTTAGTTTTTTCAAAATAAAACAGATTCGATTCCATTATATGTGGCTTTGACACACCATACTATGGTTAACGAATGCTAAAAGAGGAATATGTTACTGTGCCATTCAGAAGTACATACAGGGCATTCGTTAATATATGCAATTTCTTCACATTTTGAAAACCAAGTTAAACTTTCTGTACTACAAAGCTGAATTTTGCATCACCCTGTATATTTTTTACAAATCTCAACCAAATATGCTAACTAAATGTTCTACACATCATCATGGGAAACTAATGCACAAATTACTACAAACTGCACTAAAAAATGAACGTAGTACCTGTTGCTTTAGAAGAAATATTTAACCCTCTCACGGCTGATGAGACCACGTGACACTCGTTGTAACTGGAAAATATATGGCTTCAACCACTAATTTCTTCAATTTTTTAAAAAAAACTCTCCTATTTGGTATATATGTTGTTAGGCAACTATTCAACAATATAGCATATGTCATTCTACATATATATTATATTGTTATCCATTGTTACTATATACTACATACTATTCGCCATATCTCCCAAACTTATTTACATATTTTGACGAAAAAAAGCTCAAATTGAAGGGCAAACCCCTCCACTTTGTCCTGTTGCGATAAGGGTCCTTTGCCCTTGAAGAAACGTTAAAATTTTCCTTATAACGTTTGTTTCTGTTTTTTAGTTTTTTCAAAATAAAACAGATTCGATTCCATTATATGTGGCTTTGACACACCATACTATGGTTAACGAATGCTAAAAGAGGAATATGTTACTGTGCCATTCAGAAGTACATACAGGGCATTCGTTAATATATGCAATTTCTTCACATTTTGAAAACCAAGTTAAACTTTCTGTACTACAAAGCTGAATTTTGCATCACCCTGTATATTTTTTACAAATCTCAACCAAATATGCTAACTAAATGTTCTACACATCATCATGGGAAACTAATGCACAAATTACTACAAACTGCACTAAAAAATGAACGTAGTACCTGTTGCTTTAGAAGAAATATTTAACCCTCACACGGCTGATGAGACCACGTGACACTCGTTGTAACTGGAAAATATATGGCTTCAACCACTAATTTCTTCAATTTTTTAAAAAAAACTCTCCTATTTGGTATATATGTTGTTAGGCAACTATTCAACAATATAGCATATGTCATTCTACATATATATTATATTGTTATCCATTGTTACTATATACTACATACTATTCGCCATATCTCCCAAACTTATTTACATATTTTGACGAAATAAAGCTCAAATTGAAGGGCAAACCCCTCCACTTTGTCCTGTTGCGATAAGGGTCCTTTGCCTTTGAAGAAACGTTAAAATTTTCCTTATAACGTTTGTTTCTGTTTTTTAGTTTTTTCAAAATAAAACAGATTCGATTCCATTATATGTGGCTTTCACACACCATACTATGGTTAACGAATTCTAAAAGAGGAATATGTTACTGTGCCATTCAGAAGTACATACAGGGCATTCGTTAATATATGCAATTTCTTCACATTTTGAAAACCAAGTTAAACTTTCTGTACTACAAAGCTGAATTTTGCATCACCCTGTATATTTTTTACAAATCTCAACCAAATATGCTAACTAAATGTTCTACACATCATCATGGGAAACTAATGCACAAATTACTACAAACTGCACTAAAAAATGAACGTAGTACCTGTTGCTTTAGAAGAAATATTTAACCCTCTCACGGCTGATGAGACCACGTGACACTCGTTGTAACTGGAAAATATATGGCTTCAACCACTAATTTTTTCATTTTTTTAAAAAAACTCTCCTATTTGGTACATATATGTTGTTAGGCAACTATTC
The DNA here is from genome assembly GCF_964235325.1 of Thermobia domestica. Classification (NCBI taxonomy): domain Eukaryota; kingdom Metazoa; phylum Arthropoda; class Insecta; order Zygentoma; family Lepismatidae; genus Thermobia; species Thermobia domestica. The sequence continues at coordinate 109,443 of NW_027656066.1, forward strand.
AACAATATAGCATATGTCATTCTACATATATATTATATTCTTATCCATTGTTACTATATACTACATACTATTCGCCATATCTCCCAAAGTTATTTACATATTTTGACGAAATAAAGCTCAAATTGAAGGGCAAACCCATCCATTTTGTACGGTTGCGTTACAGGTCCTTTGTCCTTGAAGAAACATTAAAATTCCTCTTAAATGTTTTTTTTTTTAGTTTTTTCAAAATAAAACAGATTCGATTCCATTATATGTGGCTTTGACACACCATACAATGGTTAACGAATTCTAAAAGAGGAATATGTTACTGTGCCATTCAGAAGTACATACAGGGCATTCGTTAATATATGCAATTTCTTCACATTTTGAAAACCAAGTTAAACTTTCTGTACTACAAAGCTGAATTTTGCATCACCCTGTATATTTTTTACAAATCTCAACCAAATATGCTAACTAAATGTTCTACACATCATCATGGGAAACTAATGCACAAATTACTACAAACTGCACTAAAAAATGAACGTAGTACCTGTTGCTTTAGAAGAAATATTTAACCCTCTCACGGCTGATGAGACCACGTGACACTCGTTGTAACTGGAAAATATATGGCTTCAACCACTAATTTTTTCATTTTTTTAAAAAAACTCTCCTATTTGGTACATATATGTTGTTAGGCAACTATTCAACAATATAGCATATGTCATTCTACATATATATTATATTCTTATCAATTGTTACTATATACTACATACTATTCGCCATATCTCCCAAAATTATTTACATATTTTGACGAAATAAAGCTCAAATTGAAGGGCAAACCCCTCCACTTTGTCCTGTTGCGATAAGGGTCCTTTGCCGTTGAAGAGACGTTAAAATTTTCCTTATAACGTTTGTTTCTGTTTTTTAGTTTTTTCAAAATAAAACAGATTCGATTCCATTATATGTGGCTTTGACACACCATACTATGGTTAACGAATTCTAAAAGAGGAATATGTTACTGTGCCATTCAGAAGTACATACAGGGCATTCGTTAATATATGCAATTTCTTCACATTTTGAAAACCAAGTTAAACTTTCTGTACTACAAAGCTGAATTTTGCATCACCCTATATATTTTTTACAAATCTCAACCAAATATGCTAACTAAATGTTCTACAAATCATCATGGGAAACTAATGCACAAATTACTACAAACTGCACTAAAAATGAACGTAGTACCTGTTGCTTTAGAAGAAATATTTAACCCTCTCACGGCTGATGAGACCACGTGACACTCGTTGTAACTGGAAAATATATGGCTTCAACCACTAATTTCTTCATTTTTTTTAAAACCTCTCCTATTTGGTACATATATGTTGTTAGGCAACTATTCAACAATATAGCATATGTCATTCTACATATATATTATATTCTTATCCATTGTTACTATATACTACATACTATTCGCCATATCTCCCAAAGTTATTTATATATTTTGACGAAATAAAGCTCAAATTAAAGAGGAAACCCCTCCACTTTGTCCTGTTGCAATAAGGGTCATTTGTCCTTGAAGAAACGTTAAAATTCCTCTTCTAACGTTTGTTTCTCTTTTTTAGTTTTTTCAAAATAAAACAGATTCGATTCAATTATATGTGGCTTTGCCACACCATACTATGGTTAACGAATGCTAAAAGAGGAATATGTTACTGTGCCATTCAGAAGTACATACAGGGCATTCGTTAATATATGCAATTTCTTCACATTTTGAAAACCAAGTTAAACTTTCTGTACTACAAAGCTGAATTTTGCATCACCCTGTATATTTTTTACAAATCTCAACCAAATATGCTAACTAAATGTTCTACACATCATCATGGGAAACTAATGCACAAATTACTACAAACTGCACTAAAAAATGAACGTAGTACCTGTTGCTTTAGAAGAAATATTTAACCCTCTCACGGCTGATGAGACCACGTGACACTCGTTGTAACTGGAAAATATATGGCTTCAACCACTAATTTTTTCATTTTTTTAAAAAAACTCTCCTATTTGGTACATATATGTTGTTAGGCAACTATTCAACAATATAGCATATGTCATTCTACATATATATTATATTCTTATCCATTGTTACTATATACTACATACTATTCGCCATATCTCCCAAAGTTATTTACATATTTTGACGAAATAAAGCTCAAATTGAAGGGCAAACCCATCCATTTTGTACGGTTGCGTTACAGGTCCTTTGTCCTTGAAGAAACATTAAAATTCCTCTTAAATGTTTTTTTTTTTTTAGTTTTTTCAAAATAAAACAGATTCGATTCCATTATATGTGGCTTTGACACACCATACAATGGTTAACGAATTCTAAAAGAGGAATATGTTACTGTGCCATTCAGAAGTACATACAGGGCATTCGTTAATATATGCAATTTCTTCACATTTTGAAAACCAAGTTAAACTTTCTGTACTACAAAGCTGAATTTTGCATCACCCTGTATATTTTTTACAAATCTCAACCAAATATGCTAACTAAATGTTCTACACATCATCATGGGAAACTAATGCACAAATTACTACAAACTGCACTAAAAAATGAACGTAGTACCTGTTGCTTTAGAAGAAATATTTAACCCTCTCACGGCTGATGAGACCACGTGACACTCGTTGTAACTGGAAAATATATGGCTTCAACCACTAATTTTTTCATTTTTTTAAAAAAACTCTCCTATTTGGTACATATATGTTGTTAGGCAACTATTCAACAATATAGCATATGTCATTCTACATATATATTATATTCTTATCCATTGTTACTATATACTACATACTATTCGCCATATCTCCCAAAATTATTTACATATTTTGACGAAATAAAGCTCAAATTGAAGGGCAAACCCCTCCACTTTGTCCTGTTGCGATAAGGGTCCTTTGCCGTTGAAGAGACGTTAAAATTTTCCTTATAACGTTTGTTTCTTTTTTTTAGTTTTTTCAAAATAAAACAGATTCGATTCCATTATATGTGGCTTTGACACACCATACTATGGTTAACGAATTCTAAAAGAGGAATATGTTACTGTGCCATTCAGAAGTACATACAGGGCATTCGTTAATATATGCAATTTCTTCACATTTTGAAAACCAAGTTAAACTTTCTGTACTACAAAGCTGAATTTTGCATCACCCTGTATATTTTTTACAAATCTCAACCAAATATGCTAACTAAATGTTCTACACATCATCATGGGAAACTAATGCACAAATTACTACAAACTGCACTAAAAAATGAACGTAGTACCTGTTGCTTTAGAAGAAATATTTAACCCTCTCACGGCTGATGAGACCACGTGACACTCGTTGTAACTGGAAAATATATGGCTTCAACCACTAATTTCTTCATTTTTTTTAAAACCTCTCCTATTTGGTACATATATGTTGTTAGGCAACTATTCAACAATATAGCATATGTCATTCTACATATATATTATATTCTTATCCATTGTTACTATATACTACATACTATTCGCCATATCTCCCAAAGTTATTTATATATTTTGACGAAATAAAGCTCAAATTGAAGAGGAAACCCCTCCACTTTGTCCTGTTGCAATATGGGTCCTTTGTCCTTGAAGAAACGTTAAAATTCCTCTTCTAACGTTTGTTTCTCTTTTTTAGTTTTTTCAAAATAAAACAGATTCGATTCAATTATATGTGGCTTTGCCACACCATACTATGGTTAACGAATGCTAAAAGAGGAATATGTTACTGTGCCATTCAGAAGTACATACAGGGCATTCGTTAATATATGCAATTTCTTCACATTTTGAAAACCAAGTTAAACTTTCTGTACTACAAAGCTGAATTTTGCATCACCCTGTATATTTTTTACAAATCTCAACCAAATATGCTAACTAAATGTTCTACACATCATCATGGGAAACTAATGCACAAATTACTACAAACTGCACTAAAAAATGAACGTAGTACCTGTTGCTTTAGAAGAAATATTTAACCCTCACACGGCTGATGAGACCACGTGACACTCGTTGTAACTGGAAAATATATGGCTTCAACCACTAATTTCTTCAATTTTTTAAAAAAAACTCTCCTATTTGGTATATATGTTGTTAGGCAACTATTCAACAATATAGCATATGTCATTCTACATATATATTATATTGTTATCCATTGTTACTATATACTACATACTATTCGCCATATCTCCCAAACTTATTTACATATTTTGACGAAATAAAGCTCAAATTGAAGGGCAAACCCCTCCACTTTGTCCTGTTGCGATAAGGGTCCTTTGCCTTTGAAGAAACGTTAAAATTTTCCTTATAACGTTTGCTTCTGTTTTTTAGTTTTTTCAAAATAAAACAGATTCGATTCCATTATATGTGGCTTTCACACACCATACTATGGTTAACGAATTCTAAAAGAGGAATATGTTACTGTGCCATTCAGAAGTACATACAGGGCATTCGTTAATATATGCAATTTCTTCACATTTTGAAAACCAAGTTAAACTTTCTGTACTACAAAGCTGAATTTTGCATCACCCTGTATATTTTTTACAAATCTCAACCAAATATGCTAACTAAATGTTCTACACATCATCATGGGAAACTAATGCACAAATTACTACAAACTGCACTAAAAAATGAACGTAGTACCTGTTGCTTTAGAAGAAATATTTAACCCTCTCACGGCTGATGAGACCACGTGACACTCGTTGTAACTGGAAAATATATGGCTTCAACCACTAATTTTTTCATTTTTTAAAAAAAACTCTCCTATTTGGTACATATATGTTGTTAGGCAACTATTCAACAATATAGCATATGTCATTCTACATATATATTATATTCTTATCCATTGTTACTATATACTACATACTATTCGCCATATCTCCCAAAGTTATTTACATATTTTGACGAAATAAAGCTCAAATTGAAGGGCAAACCCATCCATTTTGTACGGTTGCGTTACAGGTCCTTTGTCCTTGAAGAAACATTAAAATTCCTCTTAAATGTTTTTTTTTTTAGTTTTTTCAAAATAAAACAGATTCGATTCCATTATATGTGGCTTTGACACACCATACTATGGTTAACGAATTCTAAAAGAGGAATATGTTACTGTGCCATTCAGAAGTCCATACAGGGCATTCGTTAATATATGCAATTTCTTCACATTTTGAAAACCAAGTTAAACTTTATGTACTACAAAGCTGAATTTTGCATCACCCTGTATATTTTTTACAAATCTCAACCAAATATGCTAACTAAATGTTCTACACATCATCATGGGAAACTAATGCACAAATTACTACAAACTGCACTAAAAAATGAACGTAGTACCTGTTGCTTTAGAAGAAATATTTAACCCTCTCACGGCTGATGAGACCACGTGACACTCGTTGTAACTGGAAAATATATGGCTTCAACCACTAATTTCTTCATTTTTTTTAAAACCTCTCCTATTTGGTACATATATGTTGTTAGGCAACTATTCAACAATATAGCATATGTCATTCTACATATATATTATATTCTTATCCATTGTTACTATATACTACATACTATTCGCCATATCTCCCAAACTTATTTACATATTTTGACGAAATAAAGCTCAAATTGAAGGGCAAACCCATCCATTTTGTACGGTTGCGTTACAGGTCCTTTGTCTTTGAAGAAACATTAAAATTCCTCTACTAACATTTGTTTTTTTTTTTTAGTTTTTTCAAAATAAAACAGATTCGATTCCATTATATGTGGCTTTGACACACCATACTATGGTTAACGAATGCTAAAAGAGGAATATGTTACTGTGCCATTCAGAAGTACATACAGGGCATTCGTTAATATATGCAATTTCTTCACATTTTGAAAACCAAGTTAAACTTTCTGTACTACAAAGCTGAATTTTGCATCACCCTGTATATTTTTTACAAATCTCAACCAAATATGCTAACTAAATGTTCTACACATCATCATGGGAAACTAATGCACAAATTACTACAAACTGCACTAAAAAATGAACGTAGTACCTGTTGCTTTAGAAGAAATATTTAACCCTCTCACGGCTGATGAGACCACGTGACACTCGTTGTAACTGGAAAATATATGGCTTCAACCACTAATTTCTTCAATTTTTTAAAAAAAACTCTCCTATTTGGTATATATGTTGTTAGGCAACTATTCAACAATATAGCATATGTCATTCTACATATATATTATATTGTTATCCATTGTTACTATATACTACATACTATTCGCCATATCTCCCAAACTTATTTACATATTTTGACGAAAAAAAGCTCAAATTGAAGGGCAAACCCCTCCACTTTGTCCTGTTGCGATAAGGGTCCTTTGCCCTTGAAGAAACGTTAAAATTTTCCTTATAACGTTTGTTTCTGTTTTTTAGTTTTTTCAAAATAAAACAGATTCGATTCCATTATATGTGGCTTTGACACACCATACTATGGTTAACGAATGCTAAAAGAGGAATATGTTACTGTGCCATTCAGAAGTACATACAGGGCATTCGTTAATATATGCAATTTCTTCACATTTTGAAAACCAAGTTAAACTTTCTGTACTACAAAGCTGAATTTTGCATCACCCTGTATATTTTTTACAAATCTCAACCAAATATGCTAACTAAATGTTCTACACATCATCATGGGAAACTAATGCACAAATTACTACAAACTGCACTAAAAAATGAACGTAGTACCTGTTGCTTTAGAAGAAATATTTAACCCTCACACGGCTGATGAGACCACGTGACACTCGTTGTAACTGGAAAATATATGGCTTCAACCACTAATTTTTTCATTTTTTTAAAAAAACTCTCCTATTTGGTACATATATGTCGTTAGGCAACTATTCAACAATATAGCATATGTCATTCTACATATATATTATATTCTTATCCATTGTTACTATATACTACATACTATTCGCCATATCTTCCAAAGTTATTTACATATTTTGACGAAATAAAGCTCAAATTGAAGGGCAAACCCATCCATTTTGTACGGTTGCGTTACAGGTCCTTTGTCTTTGAAGAAACATTAAAATTCCTCTACTAACATTTGTTTTTTTTTTTTAGTTTTTTCAAAATAAAACAGATTCGATTCCATTATATGTGGCTTTGACACACCATACTATGGTTAACGAATGCTAAAAGAGGAATATGTTACTGTGCCATTCAGAAGTACATACAGGGCATTCGTTAATATATGCAATTTCTTCACATTTTGAAAACCAAGTTAAACTTTCTGTACTACAAAGCTGAATTTTGCATCACCCTGTATATTTTTTACAAATCTCAACCAAATATGCTAACTAAATGTTCTACACATCATCATGGGAAACTAATGCACAAATTACTACAAACTGCACTAAAAAATGAACGTAGTACCTGTTGCTTTAGAAGAAATATTTAACCCTCTCACGGCTGATGAGACCACGTGACACTCGTTGTAACTGGAAAATATATGGCTTCAACCACTAATTTCTTCAATTTTTTAAAAAAAACTCTCCTATTTGGTATATATGTTGTTAGGCAACTATTCAACAATATAGCATATGTCATTCTACATATATATTATATTGTTATCCATTGTTACTATATACTACATACTATTCGCCATATCTCCCAAACTTATTTACATATTTTGACGAAAAAAAGCTCAAATTGAAGGGCAAACCCCTCCACTTTGTCCTGTTGCGATAAGGGTCCTTTGCCCTTGAAGAAACGTTAAAATTTTCCTTATAACGTTTGTTTCTGTTTTTTAGTTTTTTCAAAATAAAACAGATTCGATTCCATTATATGTGGCTTTGACACACCATACTATGGTTAACGAATGCTAAAAGAGGAATATGTTACTGTGCCATTCAGAAGTACATACAGGGCATTCGTTAATATATGCAATTTCTTCACATTTTGAAAACCAAGTTAAACTTTCTGTACTACAAAGCTGAATTTTGCATCACCCTGTATATTTTTTACAAATCTCAACCAAATATGCTAACTAAATGTTCTACACATCATCATGGGAAACTAATGCACAAATTACTACAAACTGCACTAAAAAATGAACGTAGTACCTGTTGCTTTAGAAGAAATATTTAACCCTCACACGGCTGATGAGACCACGTGACACTCGTTGTAACTGGAAAATATATGGCTTCAACCACTAATTTTTTCATTTTTTTAAAAAAACTCTCCTATTTGGTACATATATGTTGTTAGGCAACTATTCAACAATATAGCATATGTCATTCTACATATATATTATATTCTTATCCATTGTTACTATATACTACATACTATTCGCCATATCTCCCAAAGTTATTTACATATTTTGACGAAATAAAGCTCAAATTGAAGGGCAAACCCATCCATTTTGTACGGTTGCGTTACAGGTCCTTTGTCCTTGAAGAAACATTAAAATTCCTCTTAAATGTTTTTTTTTTTTTAGTTTTTTCAAAATAAAACAGATTCGATTCCATTATATGTGGCTTTGACACACCATACAATGGTTAACGAATTCTAAAAGAGGAATATGTTACTGTGCCATTCAGAAGTACATACAGGGCATTCGTTAATATATGCAATTTCTTCACATTTTGAAAACCAAGTTAAACTTTCTGTACTACAAAGCTGAATTTTGCATCACCCTGTATATTTTTTACAAATCTCAACCAAATATGCTAACTAAATGTTCTACACATCATCATGGGAAACTAATGCACAAATTACTACAAACTGCACTAAAAAATGAACGTAGTACCTGTTGCTTTAGAAGAAATATTTAACCCTCTCACGGCTGATGAGACCACGTGACACTCGTTGTAACTGGAAAATATATGGCTTCAACCACTAATTTTTTCATTTTTTTAAAAAAACTCTCCTATTTGGTACATATATGTTGTTAGGCAACTATTCAACAATATAGCATATGTCATTCTACATATATATTATATTCTTATCCATTGTTACTATATACTACATACTATTCGCCATATCTCCCAAAATTATTTACATATTTTGACGAAATAAAGCTCAAATTGAAGGGCAAACCCCTCCACTTTGTCCTGTTGCGATAAGGGTCCTTTGCCGTTGAAGAGACGTTAAAATTTTCCTTATAACGTTTGTTTCTGTTTTTTAGTTTTTTCAAAATAAAACAGATTCGATTCCATTATATGTGGCTTTGACACACCATACTATGGTTAACGAATTCTAAAAGAGGAATATGTTACTGTGCCATTCAGAAGTACATACAGGGCATTCGTTAATATATGCAATTTCTTCACATTTTGAAAACAAAGTTAAACTTTCTGTACTACAAAGCTGAATTTTGCATCACCCTGTATATTTTTTACAAATCTCAACCAAATATGCTAACTAAATGTTCTACACATCATCATGGGAAACTAATGCACAAATTACTACAAACTGCACTAAAAAATGAACGTAGTACCTGTTGCTTTAGAAGAAATATTTAACCCTCTCACGGCTGATGAGACCACGTGACACTCGTTGTAACTGGAAAATATATGGCTTCAACCACTAATTTCTTCATTTTTTTTAAAACCTCTCCTATTTGGTACATATATGTTGTTAGGCAACTATTCAACAATATAGCATATGTCATTCTACATATATATTATATTCTTATCCATTGTTACTATATACTACATACTATTCGCCATATCTCCCAAAGTTATTTATATATTTTGACGAAATAAAGCTCAAATTAAAGAGGAAACCCCTCCACTTTGTCCTGTTGCAATAAGGGTCCTTTGTCCTTGAAGAAACGTTAAAATTCCTCTTCTAACGTTTCTTTCTCTTTTTTAGTTTTTTCAAAATAAAACAGATTCGATTCAATTATATGTGGCTTTGCCACACCATACTATGGTTAACGAATGCTAAAAGAGGAATATGTTACTGTGCCATTCAGAAGTACATACAGGGCATTCGTTAATATATGCAATTTCTTCACATTTTGAAAACCAAGTTAAACTTTCTGTACTACAAAGCTGAATTTTGCATCACCCTGTATATTTTTTACAAATCTCAACCAAATATGCTAACTAAATGTTCTACACATCATCATGGGAAACTAATGCACAAATTACTACAAACTGCACTAAAAAATGAACGTAGTACCTGTTGCTTTAGAAGAAATATTTAACCCTCTCACGGCTGATGAGACCACGTGACACTCGTTGTAACTGGAAAATATATGGCTTCAACCACTAATTTTTTCATTTTTTTAAAAAAACTCTCCTATTTGGTACATATATGTTGTTAGGCAACTATTCAACAATATAGCATATGTCATTCTACATATATATTATATTCTTATCCATTGTTACTATATACTACATACTATTCGCCATATCTCCCAAAGTTATTTACATATTTTGACGAAATAAAGCTCAAATTGAAGGGCAAACCCATCCATTTTGTACGGTTGCGTTACAGGTCCTTTGTCCTTGAAGAAACATTAAAATTCCTCTTAAATGTTTTTTTTTTTTTTTTAGTTTTTTCAAAATAAAACAGATTCGATTCCATTATATGTGGCTTTGACACACCATACAATGGTTAACGAATTCTAAAAGAGGAATATGTTACTGTGCCATTCAGAAGTACATACAGGGCATTCGTTAATATATGCAATTTCTTCACATTTTGAAAACCAAGTTAAACTTTCTGTACTACAAAGCTGAATTTTGCATCACCCTGTATATTTTTTACAAATCTCAACCAAATATGCTAACTAAATGTTCTACACATCATCATGGGAAACTAATGCACAAATTACTACAAACTGCACTAAAAAATGAACGTAGTACCTGTTGCTTTAGAAGAAATATTTAACCCTCTCACGGCTGATGAGACCACGTGACACTCGTTGTAACTGGAAAATATATGGCTTCAACCACTAATTTTTTCATTTTTTTAAAAAAACTCTCCTATTTGGTACATATATATATTGTTAGGCAACTATTCAACAATATAGCATATGTCATTCTACATATATATTATATTCTTATCCATTGTTACTATATACTACATACTATTCGCCATATCTCCCAAAATTATTTACATATTTTGACGAAATAAAGCTCAAATTGAAGGGCAAACCCCTCCACTTTGTCCTGTTGCGATAAGGGTCCTTTGCCGTTGAAGAGACGTTAAAATTTTCCTTATAACGTTTGTTTCTTTTTTTTAGTTTTTTCAAAATAAAACAGATTCGATTCCATTATATGTAGCTTTGACACACCATACTATGGTTAACGAATTCTAAAAGAGGAATATGTTACTGTGCCATTCAGAAGTACATACAGGGCATTCGTTAATATATGCAATTTCTTCACATTTTGAAAACCAAGTTAAACTTTCTGTACTACAAAGCTGAATTTTGCATCACCCTGTATATTTTTTACAAATCTCAACCAAATATGCTAACTAAATGTTCTACACATCATCATGGGAAACTAATGCACAAATTACTACAAACTGCACTAAAAAATGAACGTAGTACCTGTTGCTTTAGAAGAAATATTTAACCCTCACACGGCTGATGAGACCACGTGACACTCGTTGTAACTGGAAAATATATGGCTTCAACCACTAATTTTTTCATTTTTTTAAAAAAACTCTCCTATTTGGTACATATATGTTGTTAGGCAACTATTCAACAATATAGCATATGTCATTCTACATATATATTATATTCTTATCCATTGTTACTATATACTACATACTATTCGCCATATCTCCCAAAGTTATTTACATATTTTGACGAAATAAAGCTCAAATTGAAGGGCAAACCCATCCATTTTGTACGGTTGCGTTACAGGTCCTTTGTCCTTGAAGAAACATTAAAATTCCTCTTAAATGTTTTTTTTTTTTTTTTAGTTTTTTCAAAATAAAACAGATTCGATTCCATTATATGTGGCTTTGACACACCATACAATGGTTAACGAATTCTAAAAGAGGAATATGTTACTGTGCCATTCAGAAGTACATACAGGGCATTCGTTAATATATGCAATTTCTTCACATTTTGAAAACCAAGTTAAACTTTCTGTACTACAAAGCTGAATTTTGCATCACCCTGTATATTTTTTACAAATCTCAACCAAATATGCTAACTAAATGTTCTACACATCATCATGGGAAACTAATGCACAAATTACTACAAACTGCACTAAAAAATGAACGTAGTACCTGTTGCTTTAGAAGAAATATTTAACCCTCACACGGCTGATGAGACCACGTGACACTCGTTGTAACTGGAAAATATATGGCTTCAACCACTAATTTCTTCAATTTTTTAAAAAAAACTCTCCTATTTGGTATATATGTTGTTAGGCAACTATTCAACAATATAGCATATGTCATTCTACATATATATTATATTGTTATCCATTGTTACTATATACTACATACTATTCGCCATATCTCCCAAACTTATTTACATATTTTGACGAAATAAAGCTCAAATTGAAGGGCAAATCCCTCCACTTTGTCCTGTTGCGATAAGGGTCCTTTGCCTTTGAAGAAACGTTAAAATTTTCCTTATAACGTTTGTTTCTGTTTTTTAGTTTTTTCAAAATAAAACAGATTCGATTCCATTATATGTGGCTTTCACACACCATACTATGGTTAACGAATTCTAAAAGAGGAATATGTTACTGTGCCATTCAGAAGTACATACAGGGCATTCGTTAATATATGCAATTTCTTCACATTTTGAAAACCAAGTTAAACTTTCTGTACTACAAAGCTGAATTTTGCATCACCCTGTATATTTTTTACAAATCTCAACCAAATATGCTAACTAAATGTTCTACACATCATCATGGGAAACTAATGCACAAATTACTACAAACTGCACTAAAAAATGAACGTAGTACCTGTTGCTTTAGAAGAAATATTTAACCCTCTCACGGCTGATGAGACCACGTGACACTCGTTGTAACTGGAAAATATATGGCTTCAACCACTAATTTATTCATTTTTTTAAAAAAACTCTCCTATTTGGTACATATATGTTGTTAGGCAACTATTCAACAATATAGCATATGTCATTCTACATATATATTATATTCTTATCCATTGTTACTATATACTACATACTATTCGCCATATCTCCCAAAATTATTTACATATTTTGACGAAATAAAGCTCAAATTGAAGGGCAAACCCCTCCACTTTGTCCTGTTGCGATAAGGGTCCTTTGCCGTTGAAGAGACGTTAAAATTTTCCTTATAACGTTTGTTTCTGTTTTTTAGTTTTTTCAAAATAAAACAGATTCGATTCCATTATATGTGGCTTTGACACACCATACTATGGTTAACGAATTCTAAAAGAGGAATATGTTACTGTGCCATTCAGAAGTACATACAGGGCATTCGTTAATATATGCAATTTCTTCACATTTTGAAAACCAAGTTAAACTTTCTGTACTACAAAGCTGAATTTTGCATCACCCTGTATATTTTTTACAAATCTCAACCAAATATGCTAACTAAATGTTCTACACATCATCATGGGAAACTAATGCACAAATTACTACAAACTGCACTAAAAAATGAACGTAGTACCTGTTGCTTTAGAAGAAATATTTAACCCTCTCACGGCTGATGAGACCACGTGACACTCGTTGTAACTGGAAAATATATGGCTTCAACCACTAATTTCTTCATTTTTTTTAAAACCTCTCCTATTTGGTACATATATGTTGTTAGGCAACTATTCAACAATATAGCATATGTCATTCTACATATATATTATATTCTTATCCATTGTTACTATATACTACATACTATTCGCCATATCTCCCAAAGTTATTTATATATTTTGACGAAATAAAGCTCAAATTGAAGAGGAAACCCCTCCACTTTGTCCTGTTGCAATAAGGGTCCTTTGTCCTTGAAGAAACGTTAAAATTCCTCTTCTAACGTTTGTTTCTCTTTTTTAGTTTTTTCAAAATAAAACAGATTCGATTCAATTATATGTGGCTTTGCCACACCATACTATGGTTAACGAATGCTAAAAGAGGAATATGTTACTGTGCCATTCAGAAGTACATACAGGGCATTCGTTAATATATGCAATTTCTTCACATTTTGAAAACCAAGTTAAACTTTCTGTACTACAAAGCTGAATTTTGCATCACCCTGTATATTTTTTACAAATCTCAACCAAATATGCTAACTAAATGTTCTACACATCATCATGGGAAACTAATGCACAAATTACTACAAACTGCACTAAAAAATGAACGTAGTACCTGTTGCTTTAGAAGAAATATTTAACCCTCTCACGGCTGATGAGACCACGTGACACTCGTTGTAACTGGAAAATATATGGCTTCAACCACTAATTTTTTCATTTTTTTAAAAAAACTCTCCTATTTGGTACATATATGTTGTTAGGCAACTATTCAACAATATAGCATATGTCATTCTACATATATATTATATTCTTATCCATTGTTACTATATACTACATACTATTCGCCATATCTCCCAAAGTTATTTACATATTTTGACGAAATAAAGCTCAAATTGAAGGGCAAACCCATCCATTTTGTACGGTTGCGTTACAGGTCCTTTGTCCTTGAAGAAACATTAAAATTCCTCTTAAATGTTTTTTTTTTTTTAGTTTTTTCAAAATAAAACAGATTCGATTCCATTATATGTGGCTTTGACACACCATACAATGGTTAACGAATTCTAAAAGAGGAATATGTTACTGTGCCATTCAGAAGTACATACAGGGCATTCGTTAATATATGCAATTTCTTCACATTTTGAAAACCAAGTTAAACTTTCTGTACTACAAAGCTGAATTTTGCATCACCCTGTATATTTTTTACAAATCTCAACCAAATATGCTAACTAAATGTTCTACACATCATCATGGGAAACTAATGCACAAATTACTACAAACTGCACTAAAAAATGAACGTAGTACCTGTTGCTTTAGAAGAAATATTTAACCCTCTCACGGCTGATGAGACCACGTGACACTCGTTGTAACTGGAAAATATATGGCTTCAACCACTAATTTTTTCATTTTTTTAAAAAAACTCTCCTATTTGGTACATATATGTTGTTAGGCAACTATTCAACAATATAGCATATGTCATTCTACATATATATTATATTCTTATCCATTGTTACTATATACTACATACTATTCGCCATATCTCCCAAAATTATTTACATATTTTGACGAAATAAAGCTCAAATTGAAGGGCAAACCCCTCCACTTTGTCCTGTTGCGATAAGGGTCCTTTGCCGTTGAAGAGACGTTAAAATTTTCCTTATAACGTTTGTTTCTTTTTTTTAGTTTTTTCAAAATAAAACAGATTCGATTCCATTATATGTGGCTTTGACACACCATACTATGGTTAACGAATTCTAAAAGAGGAATATGTTACTGTGCCATTCAGAAGTACATACAGGGCATTCGTTAATATATGCAATTTCTTCACATTTTGAAAACCAAGTTAAACTTTCTGTACTACAAAGCTGAATTTTGCATCACCCTGTATATTTTTTACAAATCTCAACCAAATATGCTAACTAAATGTTCTACACATCATCATGGGAAACTAATGCACAAATTACTACAAACTGCACTAAAAAATGAACGTAGTACCTGTTGCTTTAGAAGAAATATTTAACCCTCTCACGGCTGATGAGACCACGTGACACTCGTTGTAACTGGAAAATATATGGCTTCAACCACTAATTTCTTCATTTTTTTTAAAACCTCTCCTATTTGGTACATATATGTTGTTAGGCAACTATTCAACAATATAGCATATGTCATTCTACATATATATTATATTCTTATCCATTGTTACTATATACTACATACTATTCGCCATATCTCCCAAAGTTATTTATATATTTTGACGAAATAAAGCTCAAATTGAAGAGGAAACCCCTCCACTTTGTCCTGTTGCAATAAGGGTCCTTTGTCCTTGAAGAAACGTTAAAATTCCTCTTCTAACGTTTGTTTCTCTTTTTTAGTTTTTTCAAAATAAAACAGATTCGATTCAATTATATGTGGCTTTGCCACACCATACTATGGTTAACGAATGCTAAAAGAGGAATATGTTACTGTGCCATTCAGAAGTACATACAGGGCATTCGTTAATATATGCAATTTCTTCACATTTTGAAAACCAAGTTAAACTTTCTGTACTACAAAGCTGAATTTTGCATCACCCTGTATATTTTTTACAAATCTCAACCAAATATGCTAACTAAATGTTCTACACATCATCATGGGAAACTAATGCACAAATTACTACAAACTGCACTAAAAAATGAACGTAGTACCTGTTGCTTTAGAAGAAATATTTAACCCTCACACGGCTGATGAGACCACGTGACACTCGTTGTAACTGGAAAATATATGGCTTCAACCACTAATTTCTTCAATTTTTTAAAAAAAACTCTCCTATTTGGTATATATGTTGTTAGGCAACTATTCAACAATATAGCATATGTCATTCTACATATATATTATATTGTTATCCATTGTTACTATATACTACATACTATTCGCCATATCTCCCAAACTTATTTATATATTTTGACGAAATAAAGCTCAAATTGAAGGGCAAACCCCTCCACTTTGTCCTGTTGCGATAAGGGTCCTTTGCCTTTGAAGAAACGTTAAAATTTTCCTTATAACGTTTGCTTCTGTTTTTTAGTTTTTTCAAAATAAAACAGATTCGATTCCATTATATGTGGCTTTCACACACCATACTATGGTTAACGAATTCTAAAAGAGGAATATGTTACTGTGCCATTCAGAAGTACATACAGGGCATTCGTTAATATATGCAATTTCTTCACATTTTGAAAACCAAGTTAAACTTTCTGTACTACAAAGCTGAATTTTGCATCACCCTGTATATTTTTTACAAATCTCAACCAAATATGCTAACTAAATGTTCTACACATCATCATGGGAAACTAATGCACAAATTACTACAAACTGCACTAAAAAATGAACGTAGTACCTGTTGCTTTAGAAGAAATATTTAACCCTCTCACGGCTGTTGAGACCACGTGACACTCGTTGTAACTGGAAAATATATGGCTTCAACCACTAATTTTTTCATTTTTTTAAAAAAACTCTCCTATTTGGTACATATATGTTGTTAGGCAACTATTCAACAATATAGCATATGTCATTCTACATATATATTATATTCTTATCCATTGTTACTATATACTACATACTATTCGCCATATCTCCCAAAATTATTTACATATTTTGACGAAATAAAGCTCAAATTGAAGGGCAAACCCCTCCACTTTGTCCTGTTGCGATAAGGGTCCTTTGCCGTTGAAGAGACGTTAAAATTTTCCTTATAACGTTTGTTTCTTTTTTTTAGTTTTTTCAAAATAAAACAGATTCGATTCCATTATATGTGGCTTTGACACACCATACTATGGTTAACGAATTCTAAAAGAGGAATATGTTACTGTGCCATTCAGAAGTACATACAGGGCATTCGTTAATATATGCAATTTCTTCACATTTTGAAAACCAAGTTAAACTTTCTGTACTACAAAGCTGAATTTTGCATCACCCTGTATATTTTTTACAAATCTCAACCAAATATGCTAACTAAATGTTCTACACATCATCATGGGAAACTAATGCACAAATTACTACAAACTGCACTAAAAAATGAACGTAGTACCTGTTGCTTTAGAAGAAATATTTAACCCTCTCACGGCTGATGAGACCACGTGACACTCGTTGTAACTGGAAAATATATGGCTTCAACCACTAATTTCTTCATTTTTTTTAAAACCTCTCCTATTTGGTACATATATGTTGTTAGGCAACTATTCAACAATATAGCATATGTCATTCTACATATATATTATATTCTTATCCATTGTTACTATATACTACATACTATTCGCCATATCTCCCAAAGTTATTTATATATTTTGACGAAATAAAGCTCAAATTGAAGAGGAAACCCCTCCACTTTGTCCTGTTGCAATAAGGGTCCTTTGTCCTTGAAGAAACGTTAAAATTCCTCTTCTAACGTTTGTTTCTCTTTTTTAGTTTTTTCAAAATAAAACAGATTCGATTCAATTATATGTGGCTTTGCCACACCATACTATGGTTAACGAATGCTAAAAGAGGAATATGTTACTGTGCCATTCAGAAGTACATACAGGGCATTCGTTAATATATGCAATTTCTTCACATTTTGAAAACCAAGTTAAACTTTCTGTACTACAAAGCTGAATTTTGCATCACCCTGTATATTTTTTACAAATCTCAACCAAATATGCTAACTAAATGTTCTACACATCATCATGGGAAACTAATGCACAAATTACTACAAACTGCACTAAAAAATGAACGTAGTACCTGTTGCTTTAGAAGGAATATTTAACACTCACACGGCTGATGAGACCACGTGACACTCGTTGTAACTGGAAAATATATGGCTTCAACCACTAATTTCTTCAATTTTTTAAAAAAAACTCTCCTATTTGGTATATATGTTGTTAGGCAACTATTCAACAATATAGCATATGTCATTCTACATATATATTATATTGTTATCCATTGTTACTATATACTACATACTATTCGCCATATCTCCCAAACTTATTTACATATTTTGACGAAATAAAGCTCAAATTGAAGGGCAAACCCCTCCACTTTGTCCTGTTGCGATAAGGGTCCTTTGCCTTTGAAGAAACGTTAAAATTTTCCTTATAACGTTTGCTTCTGTTTTTTAGTTTTTTCAAAATAAAACAGATTCGATTCCATTATATGTGGCTTTCACACACCATACTATGGTTAACGAATTCTAAAAGAGGAATATGTTACTGTGCCATTCAGAAGTACATACAGGGCATTCGTTAATATATGCAATTTCTTCACATTTTGAAAACCAAGTTAAACTTTCTGTACTACAAAGCTGAATTTTGCATCACCCTGTATATTTTTTACAAATCTCAACCAAATATGCTAACTAAATGTTCTACACATCATCATGGGAAACTAATGCACAAATTACTACAAACTGCACTAAAAAATGAACGTAGTACCTGTTGCTTTAGAAGAAATATTTAACCCTCTCACGGCTGATGAGACCACGTGACACTCGTTGTAACTGGAAAATATATGGCTTCAACCACTAATTTTTTCATTTTTTTAAAAAAACTCTCCTATTTGGTACATATATGTTGTTAGGCAACTATTCAACAATATAGCATATGTCATTCTACATATATATTATATTCTTATCCATTGTTACTATATACTACATACTATTCGCCATATCTCCCAAAGTTATTTACATATTTTGACGAAATAAAGCTCAAATTGAAGGGCAAACCCATCCATTTTGTACGGTTGCGTTACAGGTCCTTTGTCCTTGAAGAAACATTAAAATTCCTCTTAAATGTTTTTTTTTTTTAGTTTTTTCAAAATAAAACAGATTCGATTCCATTATATGTGGCTTTGACACACCATACTATGGTTAACGAATTCTAAAAGAGGAATATGTTACTGTGCCATTCAGAAGTCCATACAGGGCATTCGTTAATATATGCAATTTCTTCACATTTTGAAAACCAAGTTAAACTTTATGTACTACAAAGCTGAATTTTGCATCACCCTGTATATTTTTTACAAATCTCAACCAAATATGCTAACTAAATGTTCTACACATCATCATGGGAAACTAATGCACATTACTACAAACTGCACTAAAAAATGAACGTAGTACCTGTTGCTTTAGAAGAAATATTTAACCCTCTCACGGCTGATGAGACCACGTGACACTCGTTGTAACTGGAAAATATATGGCTTCAACCACTAATTTCTTCATTTTTTTTAAAACCTCTCCTATTTGGTACATATATGTTGTTAGGCAACTATTCAACAATATAGCATATGTCATTCTACATATATATTATATTCTTATCCATTGTTACTATATACTACATACTATTCGCCATATCTCCCAAAGTTATTTACATATTTTGACGAAATAAAGCTCAAATTGAAGGGCAAACCCATCCATTTTGTACGGTTGCGTTACAGGTCCTTTGTCTTTGAAGAAACATTAAAATTCCTCTACTAACATTTGTTTTTTTTTTTTTAGTTTTTTCAAAATAAAACAGATTCGATTCCATTATATGTGGCTTTGACACACCATACTATGGTTAACGAATGCTAAAAGAGGAATATGTTACTGTGCCATTCAGAAGTACATACAGGGCATTCGTTAATATATGCAATTTCTTCACATTTTGAAAACCAAGTTAAACTTTCTGTACTACAAAGCTGAATTTTGCATCACCCTGTATATTTTTTACAAATCTCAACCAAATATGCTAACTAAATGTTCTACACATCATCATGGGAAACTAATGCACAAATTACTACAAACTGCACTAAAAAATGAACGTAGTACCTGTTGCTTTAGAAGAAATATTTAACCCTCTCACGGCTGATGAGACCACGTGACACTCGTTGTAACTGGAAAATATATGGCTTCAACCACTAATTTCTTCAATTTTTTAAAAAAAACTCTCCTATTTGGTATATATGTTGTTAGGCAACTATTCAACAATATAGCATATGTCATTCTACATATATATTATATTGTTATCCATTGTTACTATATACTACATACTATTCGCCATATCTCCCAAACTTATTTACATATTTTGACGAAAAAAAGCTCAAATTGAAGGGCAAACCCCTCCACTTTGTCCTGTTGCGATAAGGGTCCTTTGCCCTTGAAGAAACGTTAAAATTTTCCTTATAACGTTTGTTTCTGTTTTTTAGTTTTTTCAAAATAAAACAGATTCGATTCCATTATATGTGGCTTTGACACACCATACTATGGTTAACGAATGCTAAAAGAGGAATATGTTACTGTGCCATTCAGAAGTACATACAGGGCATTCGTTAATATATGCAATTTCTTCACATTTTGAAAACCAAGTTAAACTTTCTGTACTACAAAGCTGAATTTTGCATCACCCTGTATATTTTTTACAAATCTCAACCAAATATGCTAACTAAATGTTCTACACATCATCATGGGAAACTAATGCACAAATTACTACAAACTGCACTAAAAAATGAACGTAGTACCTGTTGCTTTAGAAGAAATATTTAACCCTCACACGGCTGATGAGACCACGTGACACTCGTTGTAACTGAAAAATATATGGCTTCAACCACTAATTTCTTCAATTTTTTAAAAAAAACTCTCCTATTTGGTATATATGTTGTTAGGCAACTATTCAACAATATAGCATATGTCATTCTACATATATATTATATTGTTATCCATTGTTACTATATACTACATACTATTCGCCATATCTCCCAAACTTATTTACATATTTTGACGAAATAAAGCTCAAATTGAAGGGCAAACCCCTCCACTTTGTCCTGTTGCGATAAGGGTCCTTTGCCTTTGAAGAAACGTTAAAATTTTCCTTATAACGTTTGTTTCTGTTTTTTAGTTTTTTCAAAATAAAACAGATTCGATTCCATTATATGTGGCTTTCACACACCATACTATGGTTAACGAATTCTAAAAGAGGAATATGTTACTGTGCCATTCAGAAGTACATACAGGGCATTCGTTAATATATGCAATTTCTTCACATTTTGAAAACCAAGTTAAACTTTCTGTACTACAAAGCTGAATTTTGCATCACCCTGTATATTTTTTACAAATCTCAACCAAATATGCTAACTAAATGTTCTACACATCATCATGGGAAACTAATGCACAAATTACTACAAACTGCACTAAAAAATGAACGTAGTACCTGTTGCTTTAGAAGAAATATTTAACCCTCTCACGGCTGATGAGACCACGTGACACTCGTTGTAACTGGAAAATATATGGCTTCAACCACTAATTTTTTCATTTTTTTAAAAAAACTCTCCTATTTGGTACATATATGTTGTTAGGCAACTATTCAACAATATAGCATATGTCATTCTACATATATATTATATTCTTATCCATTGTTACTATATACTACATACTATTCGCCATATCTCCCAAAGTTATTTACATATTTTGACGAAATAAAGCTCAAATTGAAGGGCAAACCCATCCATTTTGTACGGTTGCGTTACAGGTCCTTTGTCCTTGAAGAAACATTAAAATTCCTCTTAAATGTTTTTTTTTTTTTTTTTAGTTTTTTCAAAATAAAACAGATTCGATTCCATTATATGTGGCTTTGACACACCATACTATGGTTAACGAATTCTAAAAGAGGAATATGTTACTGTGCCATTCAGAAGTCCATACAGGGCATTCGTTAATATATGCAATTTCTTCACATTTTGAAAACCAAGTTAAACTTTATGTACTACAAAGCTGAATTTTGCATCACCCTGTATATTTTTTACAAATCTCAACCAAATATGCTAACTAAATGTTCTACACATCATCATGGGAAACTAATGCACAAATTACTACAAACTGCACTAAAAAATGAACGTAGTACCTGTTGCTTTAGAAGAAATATTTAACCCTCTCACGGCTGATGAGACCACGTGACACTCGTTGTAACTGGAAAATATATGGCTTCAACCACTAATTTCTTCATTTTTTTTAAAACCTCTCCTATTTGGTACATATATGTTGTTAGGCAACTATTCAACAATATAGCATATGTCATTCTACATATATATTATATTCTTATCCATTGTTACTATATACTACATACTATTCGCCATATCTCCCAAAGTTATTTACATATTTTGACGAAATAAAGCTCAAATTGAAGGGCAAACCCATCCATTTTGTACGGTTGCGTTACAGGTCCTTTGTCTTTGAAGAAACATTAAAATTCCTCTACTAACATTTGTTTTTTTTTTTTTAGTTTTTTCAAAATAAAACAGATTCGATTCCATTATATGTGGCTTTGACACACCATACTATGGTTAACGAATGCTAAAAGAGGAATATGTTACTGTGCCATTCAGAAGTACATACAGGGCATTCGTTAATATATGCAATTTCTTCACATTTTGAAAACCAAGTTAAACTTTCTGTACTACAAAGCTGAATTTTGCATCACCCTGTATATTTTTTACAAATCTCAACCAAATATGCTAACTAAATGTTCTACACATCATCATGGGAAACTAATGCACAAATTACTACAAACTGCACTAAAAAATGAACGTAGTACCTGTTGCTTTAGAAGAAATATTTAACCCTCTCACGGCTGATGAGACCACGTGACACTCGTTGTAACTGGAAAATATATGGCTTCAACCACTAATTTCTTCAATTTTTTAAAAAAAACTCTCCTATTTGGTATATATGTTGTTAGGCAACTATTCAACAATATAGCATATGTCATTCTACATATATATTATATTGTTATCCATTGTTACTATATACTACATACTATTCGCCATATCTCCCAAACTTATTTACATATTTTGACGAAAAAAAGCTCAAATTGAAGGGCAAACCCCTCCACTTTGTCCTGTTGCGATAAGGGTCCTTTGCCCTTGAAGAAACGTTAAAATTTTCCTTATAACGTTTGTTTCTGTTTTTTAGTTTTTTCAAAATAAAACAGATTCGATTCCATTATATGTGGCTTTGACACACCATACTATGGTTAACGAATGCTAAAAGAGGAATATGTTACTGTGCCATTCAGAAGTACATACAGGGCATTCGTTAATATATGCAATTTCTTCACATTTTGAAAACCAAGTTAAACTTTCTGTACTACAAAGCTGAATTTTGCATCACCCTGTATATTTTTTACAAATCTCAACCAAATATGCTAACTAAATGTTCTACACATCATCATGGGAAACTAATGCACAAATTACTACAAACTGCACTAAAAAATGAACGTAGTACCTGTTGCTTTAGAAGAAATATTTAACCCTCACACGGCTGATGAGACCACGTGACACTCGTTGTAACTGAAAAATATATGGCTTCAACCACTAATTTCTTCAATTTTTTTAAAAAAACTCTCCTATTTGGTATATATGTTGTTAGGCAACTATTCAACAATATAGCATATGTCATTCTACATATATATTATATTGTTATCCATTGTTACTATATACTACATACTATTCGCCATATCTCCCAAACTTATTTACATATTTTGACGAAATAAAGCTCAAATTGAAGGGCAAACCCCTCCACTTTGTCCTGTTGCGATAAGGGTCCTTTGCCTTTGAAGAAACGTTAAAATTTTCCTTATAACGTTTGTTTCTGTTTTTTAGTTTTTTCAAAATAAAACAGATTCGATTCCATTATATGTGGCTTTCACACACCATACTATGGTTAACGAATTCTAAAAGAGGAATATGTTACTGTGCCATTCAGAAGTACATACAGGGCATTCGTTAATATATGCAATTTCTTCACATTTTGAAAACCAAGTTAAACTTTCTGTACTACAAAGGTGAATTTTGCATCACCCTGTATATTTTTTACAAATCTCAACCAAATATGCTAACTAAATGTTCTACACATCATCATGGGAAACTAATGCACAAATTACTACAAACTGCACTAAAAAATGAACGTAGTACCTGTTGCTTTAGAAGAAATATTTAACCCTCTCACGGCTGATGAGACCACGTGACACTCGTTGTAACTGGAAAATATATGGCTTCAACCACTAATTTTTTCATTTTTTTAAAAAAACTCTCCTATTTGGTACATATATGTTGTTAGGCAACTATTCAACAATATAGCATATGTCATTCTACATATATATTATATTCTTATCCATTGTTACTATATACTACATACTATTCGCCATATCTCCCAAAGTTATTTACATATTTTGACGAAATAAAGCTCAAATTGAAGGGCAAACCCATCCATTTTGTACGGTTGCGTTACAGGTCCTTTGTCCTTGAAGAAACATTAAAATTCCTCTTAAATGTTTTTTTTTTTTTTTAGTTTTTTCAAAATAAAACAGATTCGATTCCATTATATGTGGCTTTGACACACCATACTATGGTTAACGAATTCTAAAAGAGGAATATGTTACTGTGCCATTCAGAAGTACATACAGGGCATTCGTTAATATATGCAATTTCTTCACATTTTGAAAACCAAGTTAAACTTTCTGTACTACAAAGCTGAATTTTGCATCACCCTGTATATTTTTTACAAATCTCAACCAAATATGCTAACTAAATGTTCTACACATCATCATGGGAAACTAATGCACAAATTACTACAAACTGCACTAAAAAATGAACGTAGTACCTGTTGCTTTAGAAGAAATATTTAACCCTCTCACGGCTGATGAGACCACGTGACACTCGTTGTAACTGGAAAATATATGGCTTCAACCACTAATTTCTTCATTTTTTTTAAAACCTCTCCTATTTGGTACATATATGTTGTTAGGCAACTATTCAACAATATAGCATATGTCATTCTACATATATATTATATTCTTATCCATTGTTACTATATACTACATACTATTCGCCATATCTCCCAAAGCTATTTACATATTTTGACGAAATAAAGCTCAAATTGAAGGGCAAACCCATCCATTTTGTACGGTTGCGTTACAGGTCCTTTGTCTTTGAAGAAACATTAAAATTCCTCTACTAACATTTGTTTTTTTTTTTTAGTTTTTTCAAAATAAAACAGATTCGATTCCATTATATGTGGCTTTGACACACCATACTATGGTTAACGAATGCTAAAAGAGGAATATGTTACTGTGCCATTCAGAAGTACATACAGGGCATTCGTTAATATATGCAATTTCTTCACATTTTGAAAACCAAGTTAAACTTTCTGTACTACAAAGCTGAATTTTGCATCACCCTGTATATTTTTTACAAATCTCAACCAAATATGCTAACTAAATGTTCTACACATCATCATGGGAAACTAATGCACAAATTACTACAAACTGCACTAAAAAATGAACGTAGTACCTGTTGCTTTAGAAGAAATATTTAACCCTCTCACGGCTGATGAGACCACGTGACACTCGTTGTAACTGGAAAATATATGGCTTCAACCACTAATTTCTTCAATTTTTTAAAAAAAAACTCTCCTATTTGGTATATATGTTGTTAGGCAACTATTCAACAATATAGCATATGTCATTCTACATATATATTATATTGTTATCCATTGTTACTATATACTACATACTATTCGCCATATCTCCCAAACTTATTTACATATTTTGACGAAATAAAGCTCAAATTGAAGGGCAAACCCCTCCACTTTGTCCTGTTGCGATAAGGGTCCTTTGCCCTTGAAGAAACGTTAAAATTTTCCTTATAACGTTTGTTTCTGTTTTTTAGTTTTTTCAAAATAAAACAGATTCGATTCCATTATATGTGGCTTTGACACACCATACTATGGTTAACGAATGATAAAAGAGGAATATGTTACTGTGCCATTCAGAAGTACATACAGGGCATTCGTTAATATATGCAATTTCTTCACATTTTGAAAACCAAGTTAAAATTTCTGTACTACAAAGCTGAATTTTGCATCACCCTGTATATTTTTTACAAATCTCAACCAAATATGCTAACTAAATGTTCTACACATCATCATGGGAAACTAATGCACAAATTACTACAAACTGCACTAAAAAATGAACGTAGTACCTGTTGCTTTAGAAGAAATATTTAACCCTCTCACGGCTGATGAGACCACGTGTCACTCGTTGTAACTGGAAAATATATGGCTTCAACCACTAATTTCTTCAATTTTTTAAAAAAAACTCTCCTATTTGGTATATATGTTGTTAGGCAACTATTCAACAATATAGCATATGTCATTCTACATATATATTATATTGTTATCCATTGTTACTATATTATACATACTATTCGCCATATCTCCCAAACTTATTTACATATTTTGACGAAATAAAGCTCAAATTGAAGGGCAAACCCCTCCACTTTGTCCTGTTGCGATAAGGGTCCTTTGCCCTTGAAGAAACGTTAGAATTTTACTTATAACGTTTGTTTCTGTTTTTTAGTTTTTTCAAAATAAAACAGATTCGATTCCATTATATGTGGCTTTGACACACCATACTATGGTTAACGAATTCTAAAAGAGGAATATGTTACTGTGCCATTCAGAAGTACATACAGGGCATTCGTTAATATATGCAATTTCTTCACATTTTGAAACCAAGTTAAACTTTCTGTACTACAAAGCTGAATTTTGCATCACCCTGTATATTTTTTACAAATCTCAACCAAATATGCTAACTAAATGTTCTACACATCATCATGGGAAACTAATGCACAAATTACTACAAACTGCACTAAAAAATGAACGTAGTACCTGTTGCTTTAGAAGAAATATTTAACCCTCTCACGGCTGATGTGACCACGTGACACTCGTTGTAACTGGAAAATATATGGCTTCAACCACTAATTTCTTCATTTTTTTTAAAACCTCTCCTATTTGGTACATATATGTTGTTAGGCAACTATTCAACAATATAGCATATGTCATTCTACATATATATTATATTCTTATCCATTGTTACTATATACTACATACTATTCGCCATATCTCCCAAAGTTATTTACATATTTTGACGAAATAAAGCTCAAATTGAAGGGCAAACCCATCCATTTTGTACGGTTGCGTTACAGGTCCTTTGTCCTTGAAGAAACATTAAAATTCCTCTTATAACGTTTGTTTTTTTTTTTTTTTAGTTTTTTCAAAATAAAACAGATTCGATTCCATTATATGTGGCTTTGACACACCATACTATGGTTAACGAATGCTAAAAGAGGAATATGTTACTGTGCCATTCAGAAGTACATACAGGGCATTCGTTAATATATGCAATTTCTTCACATTTTGAAAACCAAGTTAAACTTTCTGTACTACAAAGCTGAATTTTGCATCACCCTGTATATTTTTTACAAATCTCAACCAAATATGCTAACTAAATGTTCTACACATCATCATGGGAAACTAATGCACAAATTACTACAAACTGCACTAAAAAATGAACGTAGTACCTGTTGCTTTAGAAGAAATATTTAACCCTCACACGGCTGATGAGACCACGTGACACTCGTTGTAACTGGAAAATATATGGCTTCAACCACTAATTTCTTCAATTTTTTTAAAAAAACTCTCCTTTTTGGTATATATGTTGTTAGGCAACTATTCAACAATATAGCATATGTCATTCTACATATATATTATATTGTTATCCATTGTTACTATATACTACATACTATTCGCCATATCTCCCAAACTTATTTACATATTTTGACGAAATAAAGCTCAAATTGAAGGGCAAACACCTCCACTTTGTCCTGTTGCGATAAGGGTCCTTTGCCCTTGAAGAAACGTTAAAATTTTCCTTATAACGTTTGTTTCTGTTTTTTAGATTTTTTCAAAATAAAACAGATTCAATTCCATTATATGTGGCTTTCACACACCATACTATGGTTAACGAATTCTAAAAGAGGAATATGTTACTGTGCCATTCAGAAGTACATACAGGGCATTCGTTAATATATGCAATTTCTTCACATTTTGAAAACCAAGTTAAACTTTCTGTACTACAAAGCTGAATTTTGCATCACCCTGTATATTTTTTACAAATCTCAACCAAATATGCTAACTAAATGTTCTACACATCATCATGGGAAACTAATGCACAAATTACTACAAACTGCACTAAAAAATGAACGTAGTACCTGTTGCTTTAGAAGAAATATTTAACCCTCTCACGGCTGATGAGACCACGTGACACTCGTTGTAACTGGAAAATATATGGCTTCAACCACTAATTTTTTCATTTTTTTAAAAAAACTCTCCTATTTGGTACATATATGTTGTTAGGCAACTATTCAACAATATAGCATATGTCATTCTACATATATATTATATTCTTATCCATTGTTACTATATACTACATACTATTCGCCATATCTCCCAAAGTTATTTACATATTTTGACGAAATAAAGCTCAAATTGAAGGGCAAACCCATCCATTTTGTACGGTTGCGTTACAGGTCCTTTGTCCTTGAAGAAACATTAAAATTCCTCTTAAATGTTTTTTTTTTTTTTTTTTTTTTAGTTTTTTCAAAATAAAACAGATTCGATTCCATTATATGTGGCTTTGACACACCATACTATGGTTAACGAATTCTAAAAGAGGAATATGTTACTGTGCCATTCAGAAGTACATACAGGGCATTCGTTAATATATGCAATTTCTTCACGTTTTGAAAACCAAGTTAAACTTTCTGTACTACAAAGCTGAATTTTGCATCACCCTGTATATTTTTTACAAATCTCAACCAAATATGCTAACTAAATGTTCTACACATCATCATGGGAAACTAATGCACAAATTACTACAAACTGCACTAAAAAATGAACGTAGTACCTGTTGCTTTAGAAGAAATATTTAACCCTCTCACGGCTGATGAGACCACGTGACACTCGTTGTAACTGGAAAATATATGGCTTCAACCACTAATTTCTTCATTTTTTTTAAAACCTCTCCTATTTGGTGCATATATGTTGTTAGGCAACTATTCAACAATATAGCATATGTCATTCTACATATATATTATATTCTTATCCATTGTTACTATATACTACATACTATTCGCCATATCTCCCAAAGCTATTTACATATTTTGACGAAATAAAGCTCAAATTGAAGGGCAAACCCATCCATTTTGTACGGTTGCGTTACAGGTCCTTTGTCTTTGAAGAAACATTAAAATTCCTCTACTAACATTTGTTTTTTTTTTTAGTTTTTTCAAAATAAAACAGATTCGATTCCATTATATGTGGCTTTGACACACCATACTATGGTTAACGAATGCTAAAAGAGGAATATGTTACTGTGCCATTCAGAAGTACATACAGGGCATTCGTTAATATATGCAATTTCTTCACATTTTGAAAACCAAGTTAAACTTTCTGTACTTCAAAGCTGAATTTTGCATCACCCTGTATATTTTTTACAAATCTCAACCAAATATGCTAACTAAATGTTCTACACATCATCATGGGAAACTAATGCACAAATTACTACAAACTGCACTAAAAAATGAACGTAGTACCTGTTGCTTTAGAAGAAATATTTAACCCTCTCACGGCTGATGAGACCACGTGACACTCGTTGTAACTGGAAAATATATGGCTTCAACCACTAATTTCTTCAATTTTAAAAAAAAAAACTCTCCTATTTGGTATATATGTTGTTAGGCAACTATTCAACAATATAGCATATGTCATTCTACATATATATTATATTGTTATCCATTGTTACTATATACTACATACTATTCGCCATATCTCCCAAACTTATTTACATATTTTGACGAAATAAAGCTCAAATTGAAGGGCAAACCCCTCCACTTTGTCCTGTTGCGATAAGGGTCCTTTGCCCTTGAAGAAACGTTAAAATTTTCCTTATAACGTTTGTTTCTGTTTTTTAGTTTTTTCAAAATAAAACAGATTCGATTCCATTATATGTGGCTTTGACACACCATACTATGGTTAACGAATGATAAAAGAGGAATATGTTACTGTGCCATTCAGAAGTACATACAGGGCATTCGTTAATATATGCAATTTCTTCACATTTTGAAAACCAAGTTAAAATTTCTGTACTACAAAGCTGAATTTTGCATCACCCTGTATATTTTTTACAAATCTCAACCAAATATGCTAACTAAATGTTCTACACATCATCATGGGAAACTAATGCACAAATTACTACAAACTGCACTAAAAAATGAACGTAGTACCTGTTGCTTTAGAAGAAATATTTAACCCTCTCACGGCTGATGAGACCACGTGACACTCGTTGTAACTGGAAAATATATGGCTTCAACCACTAATTTTTTCATTTTTTTAAAAAAACTCTCCTATTTGGTACATATATGTTGTTAGGCAACTATTCAACAATATAGCATATGTCATTCTACATATATATTATATTCTTATCCATTGTTACTATATACTACATACTATTCGCCATATCTCCCAAACTTATTTACATATTTTGACGAAATAAAGCTCAAATTGAAGGGCAAACCCCTCCACTTTGTCCTGTTGCGATAAGGGTCCTTTGCCCTTGAAGAAACGTTAGAATTTTACTTATAACGTTTGTTTCTGTTTTTTAGTTTTTTCAAAATAAAACAGATTCGATTCCATTATATGTGGCTTTGACACACCATACTATGGTTAACGAATTCTAAAAGAGGAATATGTTACTGTGCCATTCAGAAGTACATACAGGGCATTCGTTAATATATGCAATTTCTTCACATTTTGAAACCAAGTTAAACTTTCTGTACTACAAAGCTGAATTTTGCATCACCCTGTATATTTTTTACAAATCTCAACCAAATATGCTAACTAAATGTTCTACACATCATCATGGGAAACTAATGCACAAATTACTACAAACTGCACTAAAAAATGAACGTAGTACCTGTTGCTTTAGAAGAAATATTTAACCCTCTCACGGCTGATGTGACCACGTGACACTCGTTGTAACTGGAAAATATATGGCTTCAACCACTAATTTCTTCATTTTTTTTAAAACCTCTCCTATTTGGTACATATATGTTGTTAGGCAACTATTCAACAATATAGCATATGTCATTCTACATATATATTATATTCTTATCCATTGTTACTATATACTACATACTATTCGCCATATCTCCCAAAGTTATTTACATATTTTGACGAAATAAAGCTCAAATTGAAGGGCAAACCCATCCATTTTGTACGGTTGCGTTACAGGTCCTTTGTCCTTGAAGAAACATTAAAATTCCTCTTATAACGTTTGTTTTTTTTTTTTTTTTTTTTTAGTTTTTTCAAAATAAAACAGATTCGATTCCATTATATGTGGCTTTGACACACCATACTATGGTTAACGAATGCTAAAAGAGGAATATGTTACTGTGCCATTCAGAAGTACATACAGGGCATTCGTTAATATATGCAATTTCTTCACATTTTGAAAACCAAGTTAAACTTTCTGTACTACAAAGCTGAATTTTGCATCACCCTGTATATTTTTTACAAATCTCAACCAAATATGCTAACTAAATGTTCTACACATCATCATGGGAAACTAATGCACAAATTACTACAAACTGCACTAAAAAATGAACGTAGTACCTGTTGCTTTAGAAGAAATATTTAACCCTCACACGGCTGATGAGACCACGTGACACTCGTTGTAACTGGAAAATATATGGCTTCAACCACTAATTTCTTCAATTTTTTAAAAAAAACTCTCCTTTTTGGTATATATGTTGTTAGGCAACTATTCAACAATATAGCATATGTCATTCTACATATATATTATATTGTTATCCATTGTTACTATATACTACATACTATTCGCCATATCTCCCAAACTTATTTACATATTTTGACGAAATAAAGCTAAAATTGAAGGGCAAACACCTCCACTTTGTCCTGTTGCGATAAGGGTCCTTTGCCCTTGAAGAAACGTTAAAATTTTCCTTATAACGTTTGTTTCTGTTTTTTAGATTTTTTCAAAATAAAACAGATTCAATTCCATTATATGTGGCTTTCACACACCATACTATGGTTAACGAATTCTAAAAGAGGAATATGTTACTGTGCCATTCAGAAGTACATACAGGGCATTCGTTAATATATGCAATTTCTTCACATTTTGAAAACCAAGTTAAACTTTCTGTACTACAAAGCTGAATTTTGCATCACCCTGTATATTTTTTACAAATCTCAACCAAATATGCTAACTAAATGTTCTACACATCATCATGGGAAACTAATGCACAAATTACTACAAACTGCACTAAAAAATGAACGTAGTACCTGTTGCTTTAGAAGAAATATTTAACCCTCTCACGGCTGATGAGACCACGTGACACTCGTTGTAACTGGAAAATATATGGCTTCAACCACTAATTTTTTCATTTTTTTAAAAAAACTCTCCTATTTGGTACATATATGTTGTTAGGCAACTATTCAACAATATAGCATATGTCATTCTACATATATATTATATTCTTATCCATTGTTACTATATACTACATACTATTCGCCATATCTCCCAAAGTTATTTACATATTTTGACGAAATAAAGCTCAAATTGAAGGGCAAACCCATCCATTTTGTACGGTTGCGTTACAGGTCCTTTGTCCTTGAAGAAACATTAAAATTCCTCTTAAATGTTTTTTTTTTTAGTTTTTTCAAAATAAAACAGATTCGATTCCATTATATGTGGCTTTGACACACCATACTATGGTTAACGAATTCTAAAAGAGGAATATGTTACTGTGCCATTCAGAAGTCCATACAGGGCATTCGTTAATATATGCAATTTCTTCACATTTTGAAAACCAAGTTAAACTTTCTGTACTACAAAGCTGAATTTTGCATCACCCTGTATATTTTTTACAAATCTCAACCAAATATGCTAACTAAATGTTCTACACATCATCATGGGAAACTAATGCACAAATTACTACAAACTGCACTAAAAAATGAACGTAGTACCTGTTGCTTTAGAAGAAATATTTAATCCTCACACGGCTGATGAGACCACGTGACACTCGTTGTATCTGAAAAATATATGGCTTCAACCACTAATTTCTTCAATTTTTTAAAAAAAACTCTCCTATTTGGTATATATGTTGTTAGGCAACTATTCAACAATATAGCATATGTCATTCTACATATATATTATATTGTTATCCATTGTTACTATATACTACATACTATTCGCCATATCTCCCAAACTTATTTACATATTTTGACGAAATAAAGCTCAAATTGAAGGGCAAACCCCTCCACTTTGTCCTGTTGCGATAAGGGTCCTTTGCCTTTGAAGAAACGTTAAAATTTTCCTTATAACGTTTTTTTCTGTTTTTTAGTTTTTTCAAAATAAAACAGATTCGATTCCATTATATGTGGCTTTCACACACCATACTATGGTTAACGAATTCTAAAAGAGGAATATGTTACTGTGCCATTCAGAAGTACATACAGGGCATTCGTTAATATATGCAATTTCTTCACATTTTGAAAACCAAGTTAAACTTTCTGTACTACAAAGCTGAATTTTGCATCACCCTGTATATTTTTTACAAATCTCAACCAAATATGCTAACTAAATGTTCTACACATCATCATGGGAAACTAATGCACAAATTACTACAAACTGCACTAAAAAATGAACGTAGTACCTGTTGCTTTAGAAGAAATATTTAACCCTCTCACGGCTGATGAGACCACGTGACACTCGTTGTAACTGGAAAATATATGGCTTCAACCACTAATTTTTTCATTTTTTTAAAAAAACTCTCCTATTTGGTACATATATGTTGTTAGGCAACTATTCAACAATATAGCATATGTCATTCTACATATATATTATATTCTTATCCATTGTTACTATATACTACATACTATTCGCCATATCTCCCAAAGTTATTTACATATTTTGACGAAATAAAGCTCAAATTGAAGGGCAAACCCATCCATTTTGTACGGTTGCGTTACAGGTCCTTTGTCCTTGAAGAAACATTAAAATTCCTCTTAAATGTTTTTTTTTTTTTTTTTAGTTTTTTCAAAATAAAACAGATTCGATTCCATTATATGTGGCTTTGACACACCATACTATGGTTAACGAATTCTAAAAGAGGAATATGTTACTGTGCCATTCAGAAGTACATACAGGGCATTCGTTAATATATGCAATTTCTTCACATTTTGAAAACCAAGTTAAACTTTCTGTACTACAAAGCTGAATTTTGCATCACCCTGTATATTTTTTACAAATCTCAACCAAATATGCTAACTAAATGTTCTACACATCATCATGGGAAACTAATGCACAAATTACTACAAACTGCACTAAAAAATGAACGTAGTACCTGTTGCTTTAGAAGAAATATTTAACCCTCTCACGGCTGATGAGACCACGTGACACTCGTTGTAACTGGAAAATATATGGCTTCAACCACTAATTTCTTCATTTTTTTTAAAACCTCTCCTATTTGGTACATATATGTTGTTAGGCAACTATTCAACAATATAGCATATGTCATTCTACATATATATTATATTCTTATCCATTGTTACTATATACTACATACTATTCGCCATATCTCCCAAAGCTATTTACATATTTTGACGAAATAAAGCTCAAATTGAAGGGCAAACCCATCCATTTTGTACGGTTGCGTTACAGGTCCTTTGTCTTTGAAGAAACATTAAAATTCCTCTACTAATATTTGTTTTTTTTTTTTAGTTTTTTCAAAATAAAACAGATTCGATTCCATTATATGTGGCTTTGACACACCATACTATGGTTAACGAATGCTAAAAGAGGAATATGTTACTGTGCCATTCAGAAGTACATACAGGGCATTCGTTAATATATGCAATTTCTTCACATTTTGAAAACCAAGTTAAACTTTCTGTACTACAAAGCTGAATTTTGCATCACCCTGTATATTTTTTACAAATCTCAACCAAATATGCTAACTAAATGTTCTACACATCATCATGGGAAACTAATGCACAAATTACTACAAACTGCACTAAAAAATGAACGTAGTACCTGTTGCTTTAGAAGAAATATTTAACCCTCTCACGGCTGATGTGACCACGTGACACTCGTTGTAACTGGAAAATATATGGCTTCAACCACTAATTTCTTCATTTTTTTTAAAACCTCTCCTATTTGGTACATATATGTTGTTAGGCAACTATTCAACAATATAGCATATGTCATTCTACATATATATTATATTCTTATCCATTGTTACTATATACTACATACTATTCGCCATATCTCCCAAAGTTATTTACATATTTTGACGAAATAAAGCTCAAATTGAAGGGCAAACCCATCCATTTTGTACGGTTGCGTTACAGGTCCTTTGTCCTTGAAGAAACATTAAAATTCCTCTTATAACGTTTGTTTTTTGTTTTTTTTTTTTTTTAGTTTTTTCAAAATAAAACAGATTCGATTCCATTATATGTGGCTTTGACACACCATACTATGGTTAACGAATGCTAAAAGAGGAATATGTTACTGTGCCATTCAGAAGTACATACAGGGCATTCGTTAATATATGCAATTTCTTCACATTTTGAAAACCAAGTTAAACTTTCTGTACTACAAAGCTGAATTTTGCATCACCCTGTATATTTTTTACAAATCTCAACCAAATATGCTAACTAAATGTTCTACACATCATCATGGGAAACTAATGCACAAATTACTACAAACTGCACTAAAAAATGAACGTAGTACCTGTTGCTTTAGAAGAAATATTTAACCCTCTCACGGCTGATGAGACCACGTGACACTCGTTGTAACTGGAAAATATATGGCTTCAACCACTAATTTTTTCATTTTTTTAAAAAAACTCTCCTATTTGGTACATATATGTTGTTAGGCAACTATTCAACAATATAGCATATGTCATTCTACATATATATTATATTCTTATCCATTGTTACTATATACTACATACTATTCGCCATATCTCCCAAAGTTATTTACATATTTTGACGAATTAAAGCTAAAATTGAAGAGGAAACCCCTCCATTTTGTCCTGTTGCGATAAGGGTCCTTTGCCCTTGAAGAAACATTAAAATTCCTCTTATAACGTTTATTTCTCTTTTTTAGTTTTTTCAAAATAAAACAGATTCGATTCCATTATATGTGGCTTTGACACACCATACTGTGCTTAACGAATGATAAAAGAGGAATATGTTACTGTGCCATTCAGAAGTACATACAGGGCATTCGTTAATATATGCACTTTCTTCACATTTTGAAAACCAATTTATACTTTCTGTACTACAAAGCTGAATTTTGCATCACCCTGTATATTTTTTCCAAATCTCAACCAAATATGCTAACTAAATGTTCTACACACCATGATGGGAAAATAAATGCACAAATTACTACAAATTGCACTAAAAAATGAACGTAGTACCTGTTGCTTTAGAAGAAATAGTTAACCCTCTCACGGCTGATGAGACCACGTGACACTCGTTGTAA
Source organism: Thermobia domestica (assembly GCF_964235325.1). Lineage (NCBI taxonomy): Eukaryota > Metazoa > Arthropoda > Insecta > Zygentoma > Lepismatidae > Thermobia > Thermobia domestica. The sequence continues at coordinate 146,573 of NW_027656066.1, forward strand.
CTGGAAAATGTATGGCTTCAACCACTAATTTCTTCATTTTTTTTAAAAAACTCTCCTATTTGGTACATATATGTTGTTAGGCAACTATTCAACAATATAGCATATGTCATTCTACATATATATTATATTCTTATCCATTGTTACTATATACTACATACTATTCGCCATATCTCCCAAAGTTATTTACATATTTTGACGAAATAAAGCTCAAATTGAAGAGGAAACCCCTCCACTTTGTCCTGTTGCGATAAGGGTCCTTTGCCCTTGAAGAAACGTTAAAATTTTCCTTATAACGTTTGTTTCTGTTTTTTAGTTTTTTCAAAATAAAACAGATTCGATTCCATTATATGTGGCTTTGACACACCATACTATGGTTAACGAATGCTAAAAGAGGAATATGTTACTGTGCCATTCAGAAGTACATACAGGGCATTCGTTAATATATGCAATTTCTTCACATTTTGAAAACCAAGTTAAACTTTCTGTACTACAAAGCTGAATTTTGCATCACCCTGTATATTTTTTACAAATCTCAACCAAATATGCTAACTAAATGTTCTACACATCATCATGGGAAACTAATGCACAAATTACTACAAACTGCACTAAAAAATGAACGTAGTACCTGTTGCTTTAGAAGAAATATTTAACCCTCACACGGCTGATGAGACCACGTGACACTCGTTGTATCTGAAAAATATATGGCTTCAACCACTAATTTCTTCAATTTTTTAAAAAAAACTCTCCTATTTGGTATATATGTTGTTAGGCAACTATTCAACAATATAGCATATGTCATTCTACATATATATTATATTGTTATCCATTGTTACTATATACTACATACTATTCGCCATATCTCCCAAACTTATTTACATATTTTGACGAAATAAAGCTCAAATTGAAGGGCAAACCCCTCCACTTTGTCCTGTTGCGATAAGGGTCCTTTGCCTTTGAAGAAACGTTAAAATTTTCCTTATAACGTTTTTTTCTGTTTTTTAGTTTTTTCAAAATAAAACAGATTCGATTCCATTATATGTGGCTTTCACACACCATACTATGGTTAACGAATTCTAAAAGAGGAATATGTTACTGTGCCATTCAGAAGTACATACAGGGCATTCGTTAATATATGCAATTTCTTCACATTTTGAAAACCAAGTTAAACTTTCTGTACTACAAAGCTGAATTTTGCATCACCCTGTATATTTTTTACAAATCTCAACCAAATATGCTAACTAAATGTTCTACACATCATCATGGGAAACTAATGCACAAATTACTACAAACTGCACTAAAAAATGAACGTAGTACCTGTTGCTTTAGAAGAAATATTTAACCCTCTCACGGCTGATGAGACCACGTGACACTCGTTGTAACTGGAAAATATATGGCTTCAACCACTAATTTTTTCATTTTTTTAAAAAAACTCTCCTATTTGGTACATATATGTTGTTAGGCAACTATTCAACAATATAGCATATGTCATTCTACATATATATTATATTCTTATCCATTGTTACTATATACTACATACTATTCGCCATATCTCCCAAAGTTATTTACATATTTTGACGAAATAAAGCTCAAATTGAAGGGCAAACCCATCCATTTTGTACGGTTGCGTTACAGGTCCTTTGTCCTTGAAGAAACATTAAAATTCCTCTTAAATGTTTTTTTTTTTTTTTTTAGTTTTTTCAAAATAAAACAGATTCGATTCCATTATATGTGGCTTTGACACACCATACTATGGTTAACGAATTCTAAAAGAGGAATATGTTACTGTGCCATTCAGAAGTACATACAGGGCATTCGTTAATATATGCAATTTCTTCACATTTTGAAAACCAAGTTAAACTTTCTGTACTACAAAGCTGAATTTTGCATCACCCTGTATATTTTTTACAAATCTCAACCAAATATGCTAACTAAATGTTCTACACATCATCATGGGAAACTAATGCACAAATTACTACAAACTGCACTAAAAAATGAACGTAGTACCTGTTGCTTTAGAAGAAATATTTAACCCTCTCACGGCTGATGAGACCACGTGACACTCGTTGTAACTGGAAAATATATGGCTTCAACCACTAATTTCTTCATTTTTTTTAAAACCTCTCCTATTTGGTACATATATGTTGTTAGGCAACTATTCAACAATATAGCATATGTCATTCTACATATATATTATATTCTTATCCATTGTTACTATATACTACATACTATTCGCCATATCTCCCAAAGCTATTTACATATTTTGACGAAATAAAGCTCAAATTGAAGGGCAAACCCATCCATTTTGTACGGTTGCGTTACAGGTCCTTTGTCTTTGAAGAAACATTAAAATTCCTCTACTAACATTTGTTTTTTTTTTTAGTTTTTTCAAAATAAAACAGATTCGATTCCATTATATGTGGCTTTGACACACCATACTATGGTTAACGAATGCTAAAAGAGGAATATGTTACTGTGCCATTCAGAAGTACATACAGGGCATTCGTTAATATATGCAATTTCTTCACATTTTGAAAACCAAGTTAAACTTTCTGTACTACAAAGCTGAATTTTGCATCACCCTGTATATTTTTTACAAATCTCAACCAAATATGCTAACTAAATGTTCTACACATCATCATGGGAAACTAATGCACAAATTACTACAAACTGCACTAAAAAATGAACGTAGTACCTGTTGCTTTAGAAGAAATATTTAACCCTCTCACGGCTGATGTGACCACGTGACACTCGTTGTAACTGGAAAATATATGGCTTCAACCACTAATTTCTTCATTTTTTTTAAAACCTCTCCTATTTGGTACATATATGTTGTTAGGCAACTATTCAACAATATAGCATATGTCATTCTACATATATATTATATTCTTATCCATTGTTACTATATACTACATACTATTCGCCATATCTCCCAAAGTTATTTACATATTTTGACGAAATAAAGCTCAAATTGAAGGGCAAACCCATCCATTTTGTACGGTTGCGTTACAGGTCCTTTGTCCTTGAAGAAACATTAAAATTCCTCTTATAACGTTTGTTTTTTTTTTTTTTTTTTTTTAGTTTTTTCAAAATAAAACAGATTCGATTCCATTATATGTGGCTTTGACACACCATACTATGGTTAACGAATGCTAAAAGAGGAATATGTTACTGTGCCATTCAGAAGTACATACAGGGCATTCGTTAATATATGCAATTTCTTCACATTTTGAAAACCAAGTTAAACTTTCTGTACTACAAAGCTGAATTTTGCATCACCCTGTATATTTTTTACAAATCTCAACCAAATATGCTAACTAAATGTTCTACACATCATCATGGGAAACTAATGCACAAATTACTACAAACTGCACTAAAAAATGAACGTAGTACCTGTTGCTTTAGAAGAAATATTTAACCCTCTCACGGCTGATGAGACCACGTGACACTCGTTGTAACTGGAAAATATATGGCTTCAACCACTAATTTTTTCATTTTTTTAAAAAAACTCTCCTATTTGGTACATATATGTTGTTAGGCAACTATTCAACAATATAGCATATGTCATTCTACATATATATTATATTCTTATCCATTGTTACTATATACTACATACTATTCGCCATATCTCCCAAAGTTATTTACATATTTTGACGAAATAAAGCTAAAATTGAAGAGGAAACCCCTCCATTTTGTCCTGTTGCGATAAGGGTCCTTTGCCCTTGAAGAAACATTAAAATTCCTCTTATAACGTTTATTTCTCTTTTTTAGTTTTTTCAAAATAAAACAGATTCGATTCCATTATATGTGGCTTTGACACACCATACTGTGCTTAACGAATGATAAAAGAGGAATATGTTACTGTGCCATTCAGAAGTACATACAGGGCATTCGTTAATATATGCACTTTCTTCACATTTTGAAAACCAATTTATACTTTCTGTACTACAAAGCTGAATTTTGCATCACCCTGTATATTTTTTCCAAATCTCAACCAAATATGCTAACTAAATGTTCTACACACCATGATGGGAAAATAAATGCACAAATTACTACAAATTGCACTAAAAAATGAACGTAGTACCTGTTGCTTTAGAAGAAATAGTTAACCCTCTCACGGCTGATGAGACCACGTGACACTCGTTGTAACTGGAAAATGTATGGCTTCAACCACTAATTTCTTCATTTTTTTTAAAAAACTCTCCTATTTGGTACATATATGTTGTTAGGCAACTATTCAACAATATAGCATATGTCATTCTACATATATATTATATTCTTATCCATTGTTACTATATACTACATACTATTCGCCATATCTCCCAAAGTTATTTACATATTTTGACGAAATAAAGCTCAAATTGAAGGGCAAACCCATCCATTTTGTACGGTTGCGTTACAGGTCCTTTGTCCTTGAAGAAACATTAAAATTCCTCTTAAATGTTTTTTTTTTTTTTTTTTTTTTTAGTTTTTTCAAAATAAAACAGATTCGATTCCATTATATGTGGCTTTGACACACCATACTCTGCTTAACGAATGATAAGAGAGGAATATGTTACTGTGCCATTCAGAATTACATACAGGGCATTCGTTAATATATGCAATTTCTTCACATTTTGAAAACCAAGTTAAACTTTCTGTACTACAAAGCTGAATTTTGCATCACCCTGTATATTTTTTACAAATCTCAACCAAATATGCTAACTAAATGTTCTACACATCATCATGGGAAACTAATGCACAAATTACTACAAACTGCACTAAAAAATGAACGTAGTACCTGTTGCTTTAGAAGAAATATTTAACCCTCTCACGGCTGATGAGACCACGTGACACTCGTTGTAACTGGAAAATATATGGCTTCAACCACTAATTTCTTCATTTTTTTTAAAACCTCTCCTATTTGGTACATATATGTTGTTAGGCAACTATTCAACAATATAGCATATGTCATTCTACATATATATTATATTCTTATCCATTGTTACTATATACTACATACTATTCGCCATATCTCCCAAACTTATTTACATATTTTGACGAAATAAAGCTCAAATTGAAGGGCAAACCCCTCCACTTTGTCCTGTTGCGATAAGGGTCCTTTGCCCTTGAAGAAACGTTATAATTTTCCTTATAACGTTTGTTTCTGTTTTTTAGTTTTTTCAAAATAAAACAGATTCGATTCCATTATATGTGGCTTTGACACACCATACTATGGTTAACGAATGATAAAAGAGGAATATGTTACTGTGCCATTCAGAAGTACATACAGGGCATTCGTTAATATATGCAATTTCTTCACATTTTGAAAACCAAGTTAAAATTTCTGTACTACAAAGCTGAATTTTGCATCACCCTGTATATTTTTTACAAATCTCAACCAAATATGCTAACTAAATGTTCTACACATCATCATGGGAAACTAATGCACAAATTACTACAAACTGCACTAAAAAATGAACGTAGTACCTGTTGCTTTAGAAGAAATATTTAACCCTCTCACGGCTGATGAGACCACGTGTCACTCGTTGTAACTGGAAAATATATGGCTTCAACCACTAATTTCTTCAATTTTTTTAAAAAAAACTCTCCTATTTGGTATATATGTTGTTAGGCAACTATTCAACAATATAGCATATGTCATTCTACATATATATTATATTGTTATCCATTGTTACTATATTATACATACTATTCGCCATATCTCCCAAACTTATTTACATATTTTGACGAAATAAAGCTCAAATTGAAGGGCAAACCCCTCCACTTTGTCCTGTTGCGATAAGGGTCCTTTGCCCTTGAAGAAACGTTAAAATTTTCCTTATAACGTTTGTTTCTGTTTTTTAGTTTTTTCAAAATAAAACAGATTCGATTCCATTATATGTGGCTTTGACACACCATACTATGGTTAACGAATTCTAAAAGAGGAATATGTTACTGTGCCATTCAGAAGTACATACAGGGCATTCGTTAATATATGCAATTTCTTCACATTTTGAAACCAAGTTAAACTTTCTGTACTACAAAGCTGAATTTTGCATCACCCTGTATATTTTTTACAAATCTCAACCAAATATGCTAACTAAATGTTCTACACATCATCATGGGAAACTAATGCACAAATTACTACAAACTGCACTAAAAAATGAACGTAGTACCTGTTGCTTTAGAAGAAATATTTAACCCTCTCACGGCTGATGTGACCACGTGACACTCGTTGTAACTGGAAAATATATGGCTTCAACCACTAATTTCTTCATTTTTTTTAAAACCTCTCCTATTTGGTACATATATGTTGTTAGGCAACTATTCAACAATATAGCATATGTCATTCTACATATATATTATATTCTTATCCATTGTTACTATATACTACATACTATTCGCCATATCTCCCAAAGTTATTTACATATTTTGACGAAATAAAGCTCAAATTGAAGGGCAAACCCATCCATTTTGTACGGTTGCGTTACAGGTCCTTTGTCCTTGAAGAAACATTAAAATTCCTCTTATAACGTTTGTTTTTTTTTTTTTTTTTAGTTTCTTCAAAATAAAACAGATTCGATTCCATTATATGTGGCTTTGACACACCATACTATGGTTAACGAATGCTAAAAGAGGAATATGTTACTGTGCCATTCAGAAGTACATACAGGGCATTCGTTAATATATGCAATTTCTTCACATTTTGAAAACCAAGTTAAACTTTCTGTACTACAAAGCTGAATTTTGCATCACCCTGTATATTTTTTACAAATCTCAACCAAATATGCTAACTAAATGTTCTACACATCATCATGGGAAACTAATGCACAAATTACTACAAACTGCACTAAAAAATGAACGTAGTACCTGTTGCTTTAGAAGAAATATTTAACCCTCACACGGCTGATGAGACCACGTGACACTCGTTGTAACTGGAAATTATATGGCTTCAACCACTAATTTCTTCAATTTTTTAAAAAAAACTCTCCTATTTGGTATATATGTTGTTAGGCAACTATTCAACAATATAGCATATGTCATTCTACATATATATTATATTCTTATCCATTGTTACTATATACTACATACTATTCGCCATATCTCCCAAACTTATTTACATATTTTGACGAAATAAAGCTCAAATTGAAGGGCAAACCCCTCCACTTTGTCCTGTTGCGATAAGGGTCCTTTGCCCTTGAAGAAACGTTATAATTTTCCTTATAACGTTTGTTTCTGTTTTTTAGTTTTTTCAAAATAAAACAGATTCGATTCCATTATATGTGGCTTTGACACACCATACTATGGTTAACGAATGATAAAAGAGGAATATGTTACTGTGCCATTCAGAAGTACATACAGGGCATTCGTTAATATATGCAATTTCTTCACATTTTGAAAACCAAGTTAAACTTTCTGTACTACAAAGCTGAATTTTGCATCACCCTGTATATTTTTTACAAATCTCAACCAAATATGCTAACTAAATGTTCTACACATCATCATGGGAAACTAATGCACAAATTACTACAAACTGCACTAAAAAATGAACGTAGTACCTGTTGCTTTAGAAGAAATATTTAACCCTCACACGGCTGATGAGACCACGTGACACTCGTTGTAACTGGAAAATATATGGCTTCAACCACTAATTTCTTCAATTTTTTAAAAAAAACTCTCCTATTTGGTATATATGTTGTTAGGCAACTATTCAACAATATAGCATATGTCATTCTACATATATATTATATTCTTATCCATTGTTACTATATACTACATACTATTCGCCATATCTCCCAAAGTTATTTACATATTTTGACGAAATAAAGCTCAAATTGAAGGGCAAACCCATCCATTTTGTACGGTTGCGTTACAGGTCCTTTGTCCTTGAAGAAACATTAAAATTCCTCTTAAATGTTTTTTTTTTTTTTTTTAGTTTTTTCAAAATAAAACAGATTCGATTCCATTATATGTGGCTTTGACACACCATACTATGGTTAACGAATTCTAAAAGAGGAATATGTTACTGTGCCATTCAGAAGTACATACAGGGCATTCGTTAATATATGCAATTTCTTCACATTTTGAAAACCAAGTTAAACTTTCTGTACTACAAAGCTGAATTTTGCATCACCCTGTATATTTTTTACAAATCTCAACCAAATATGCTAACTAAATGTTCTACACATCATCATGGGAAACTAATGCACAAATTACTACAAACTGCACTAAAAAATGAACGTAGTACCTGTTGCTTTAGAAGAAATATTTAACCCTCTCACGGCTGATGAGACCACGTGACACTCGTTGTAACTGGAAAATATATGGCTTCAACCACTAATTTCTTCATTTTTTTTAAAACCTCTCCTATTTGGTACATATATGTTGTTAGGCAACTATTCAACAATATAGCATATGTCATTCTACATATATATTATATTCTTATCCATTGTTACTATATACTACATACTATTCGCCATATCTCCCAAAGCTATTTACATATTTTGACGAAATAAAGCTCAAATTGAAGGGCAAACCCATCCATTTTGTACGGTTGCGTTACAGGTCCTTTGTCTTTGAAGAAACATTAAAATTCCTCTACTAACATTTGTTTTTTTTTTTTAGTTTTTTCAAAATAAAACAGATTCGATTCCATTATATGTGGCTTTGACACACCATACTATGGTTAACGAATGCTAAAAGAGGAATATGTTACTGTGCCATTCAGAAGTACATACAGGGCATTCGTTAATATATGCAATTTCTTCACATTTTGAAAACCAAGTTAAACTTTCTGTACTACAAAGCTGAATTTTGCATCACCCTGTATATTTTTTACAAATCTCAACCAAATATGCTAACTAAATGTTCTACACATCATCATGGGAAACTAATGCACAAATTACTACAAACTGCACTAAAAAATGAACGTAGTACCTGTTGCTTTAGAAGAAATATTTAACCCTCTCACGGCTGATGAGACCACGTGACACTCGTTGTAACTGAAAAATATATGGCTTCAACCACTAATTTCTTCAATTTTTAAAAAAAAACTCTCCTATTTGGTATATATGTTGTTAGGCAACTATTCAACAATATAGCATATGTCATTCTACATATATATTATATTGTTATCCATTGTCACTATATACTACATACTATTCGCCATATCTCCCAAACTTATTTACATATTTTGACGAAATAAAGCTCAAATTGAAGGGCAAACCCCTCCACTTTGTCCTGTTGCGATAAGGGTCCTTTGCCCTTGAAGAAACGTTAAAATTTTCCTTATAACGTTTGTTTCTGTTTTTTAGTTTTTTCAAAATAAAACAGATTCGATTCCATTATATGTGGCTTTGACACACCATACTATGGTTAACGAATTCTAAAAGAGGAATATGTTACTGTGCCATTCAGAAGTACATACAGGGCATTCGTTAATATATGCAATTTCTTCACATTTTGAAAACCAAGTTAAAATTTCTGTACTACAAAGCTGAATTTTGCATCACCCTGTATATTTTTTACAAATCTCAACCAAATATGCTAACTAAATGTTCTACACATCATCATGGGAAACTAATGCACAAATTACTACAAACTGCACTAAAAAATGAACGTAGTACCTGTTGCTTTAGAAGAAATATTTAACCCTCTCACGGCTGATGAGACCACGTGTCACTCGTTGTAACTGGAAAATATATGGCTTCAACCACTAATTTCTTCAATTTTTTAAAAAAAACTCTCCTATTTGGTATATATGTTGTTAGGCAACTATTCAACAATATAGCATATGTCATTCTACATATATATTATATTGTTATCCATTGTTACTATATTATACATACTATTCGCCATATCTCCCAAACTTATTTACATATTTTGACGAAATAAAGCTCAAATTGAAGGGCAAACCCCTCCACTTTGTCCTGTTGCGATAAGGGTCCTTTGCCCTTGGAGAAACGTTAGAATTTTACTTATAACGTTTGTTTCTGTTTTTTAGTTTTTTCAAAATAAAACAGATTCGATTCCATTATATGTGGCTTTGACACACCATACTATGGTTAACGAATTCTAAAAGAGGAATATGTTACTGTGCCATTCAGAAGTACATACAGGGCATTCGTTAATATATGCAATTTCTTCACATTTTGAAACCAAGTTAAACTTTCTGTACTACAAAGCTGAATTTTGCATCACCCTGTATATTTTTTACAAATCTCAACCAAATATGCTAACTAAATGTTCTACACATCATCATGGGAAACTAATGCACAAATTACTACAAACTGCACTAAAAAATGAACGTAGTACCTGTTGCTTTAGAAGAAATATTTAACCCTCTCACGGCTGATGTGACCACGTGACACTCGTTGTAACTGGAAAATATATGGCTTCAACCACTAATTTCTTCATTTTTTTTAAAACCTCTCCTATTTGGTACATATATGTTGTTAGGCAACTATTCAACAATATAGCATATGTCATTCTACATATATATTATATTCTTATCCATTGTTACTATATACTACATACTATTCGCCATATCTCCCAAAGTTATTTACATATTTTGACGAAATAAAGCTCAAATTGAAGGGCAAACCCATCCATTTTGTACGGTTGCGTTACAGGTCCTTTGTCCTTGAAGAAACATTAAAATTCCTCTTATAACGTTTGTTTTTTTTTTTTTTTTTTAGTTTTTTCAAAATAAAACAGATTCGATTCCATTATATGTGGCTTTGACACACCATACTATGGTTAACGAATGCTAAAAGAGGAATATGTTACTGTGCCATTCAGAAGTACATACAGGGCATTCGTTAATATATGCAATTTCTTCACATTTTGAAAACCAAGTTAAACTTTCTGTACTACAAAGCTGAATTTTGCATCACCCTGTATATTTTTTACAAATCTCAACCAAATATGCTAACTAAATGTTCTACACATCATCATGGGAAACTAATGCACAAATTACTACAAACTGCACTAAAAAATGAACGTAGTACCTGTTGCTTTAGAAGAAATATTTAACCCTCACACGGCTGATGAGACCACGTGACACTCGTTGTAACTGGAAAATATATGGCTTCAACCACTAATTTCTTCAATTTTTTAAAAAAAACTCTCCTTTTTGGTATATATGTTGTTAGGCAACTATTCAACAATATAGCATATGTCATTCTACATATATATTATATTGTTATCCATTGTTACTATATACTACATACTATTCGCCATATCTCCCAAACTTATTTACATATTTTGACGAAATAAAGCTCAAATTGAAGGGCAAACACCTCCACTTTGTCCTGTTGCGATAAGGGTCCTTTGCCCTTGAAGAAACGTTAAAATTTTCCTTATAACGTTTGTTTCTGTTTTTTAGATTTTTTCAAAATAAAACAGATTCAATTCCATTATATGTGGCTTTCACACACCATACTATGGTTAACGAATTCTAAAAGAGGAATATGTTACTGTGCCATTCAGAAGTACATACAGGGCATTCGTTAATATATGCAATTTCTTCACATTTTGAAAACCAAGTTAAACTTTCTGTACTACAAAGCTGAATTTTGCATCACCCTGTATATTTTTTACAAATCTCAAAAAAATATGCTAACTAAATGTTCTACACATCATCATGGGAAACTAATGCACAAATTACTACAAACTGCACTAAAAAATGAACGTAGTACCTGTTGCTTTAGAAGAAATATTTAACCCTCTCACGGCTGATGAGACCACGTGACACTCGTTGTAACTGGAAAATATATGGCTTCAACCACTAATTTTTTCATTTTTTTAAAAAAACTCTCCTATTTGGTACATATATGTTGTTAGGCAACTATTCAACAATATAGCATATGTCATTCTACATATATATTATATTCTTATCCATTGTTACTATATACTACATACTATTCGCCATATCTCCCAAAGTTATTTACATATTTTGACGAAATAAAGCTAAAATTGAAGAGGAAACCCCTCCATTTTGTCCTGTTGCGATAAGGGTCCTTTGCCCTTGAAGAAACATTAAAATTCCTCTTATAACGTTTATTTCTCTTTTTTAGTTTTTTCAAAATAAAACAGATTCGATTCCATTATATGTGGCTTTGACACACCATACTGTGCTTAACGAATGATAAAAGAGGAATATGTTACTGTGCCATTCAGAAGTACATACAGGGCATTCGTTAATATATGCACTTTCTTCACATTTTGAAAACCAATTTATACTTTCTGTACTACAAAGCTGAATTTTGCATCACCCTGTATATTTTTTCCAAATCTCAACCAAATATGCTAACTAAATGTTCTACACACCATGATGGGAAAATAAATGCACAAATTACTACAAATTGCACTAAAAAATGAACGTAGTACCTGTTGCTTTAGAAGAAATAGTTAACCCTCTCACGGCTGATGAGACCACGTGACACTCGTTGTAACTGGAAAATGTATGGCTTCAACCAGTAATTTCTTCATTTTTTTTAAAAAACTCTCCTATTTGGTACATATATGTTGTTAGGCAACTATTCAACAATATAGCATATGTCATTCTACATATATATTATATTCTTATCCATTGTTACTATATACTACATACTATTCGCCATATCTCCCAAAGTTATTTACATATTTTGACGAAATAAAGCTCAAATTGAAGGGCAAACCCATCCATTTTGTACGGTTGCGTTACAGGTCCTTTGTCCTTGAAGAAACATTAAAATTCCTCTTAAATGTTTTTCTTTTTTTTTTTAGTTTTTTCAAAATAAAACAGATTCGATTCCATTATATGTGGCTTTGACACACCATACTCTGCTTAACGAATGATAAGAGAGGAATATGTTACTGTGCCATTCAGAAGTACATACAGGGCATTCGTTAATATATGCAATTTCTTCACATTTTGAAAACCAAGTTAAACTTTCTGTACTACAAAGCTGAATTTTGCATCACCCTGTATATTTTTTACAAATCTCAACCAAATATGCTAACTAAATGTTCTACACATCATCATGGGAAACTAATGCACAAATTACTACAAACTGCACTAAAAAATGAACGTAGTACCTGTTGCTTTAGAAGAAATATTTAACCCTCTCACGGCTGATGAGACCACGTGACACTCGTTGTAACTGGAAAATATATGGCTTCAACCACTAATTTCTTCATTTTTTTTAAAACCTCTCCTATTTGGTACATATATGTTGTTAGGCAACTATTCAACAATATAGCATATGTCATTCTACATATATATTATATTCTTATCCATTGTTACTATATACTACATACTATTCGCCATATCTCCCAAACTTATTTACATATTTTGACGAAATAAAGCTCAAATTGAAGGGCAAACCCCTCCACTTTGTCCTGTTGCGATAAGGGTCCTTTGCCCTTGAAGAAACGTTATAATTTTCCTTATAACGTTTGTTTCTGTTTTTTAGTTTTTTCAAAATAAAACAGATTCGATTCCATTATATGTGGCTTTGACACACCATACTATGGTTAACGAATGATAAAAGAGGAATATGTTACTGTGCCATTCAGAAGTACATACAGGGCATTCGTTAATATATGCAATTTCTTCACATTTTGAAAACCAAGTTAAAATTTCTGTACTACAAAGCTGAATTTTGCATCACCCTGTATATTTTTTACAAATCTCAACCAAATATGCTAACTAAATGTTCTACACATCATCATGGGAAACTAATGCACAAATTACTACAAACTGCACTAAAAAATGAACGTAGTACCTGTTGCTTTAGAAGAAATATTTAACCCTCTCACGGCTGATGAGACCACGTGTCACTCGTTGTAACTGGAAAATATATGGCTTCAACCACTAATTTCTTCAATTTTTTTAAAAAAAACTCTCCTATTTGGTATATATGTTGTTAGGCAACTATTCAACAATATAGCATATGTCATTCTACATATATATTATATTGTTATCCATTGTTACTATATTATACATACTATTCGCCATATCTCCCAAACTTATTTACATATTTTGACGAAATAAAGCTCAAATTGAAGGGCAAACCCCTCCACTTTGTCCTGTTGCGATAAGGGTCCTTTGCCCTTGAAGAAACGTTAAAATTTTCCTTATAACGTTTGTTTCTGTTTTTTAGTTTTTTCAAAATAAAACAGATTCGATTCCATTATATGTGGCTTTGACACACCATACTATGGTTAACGAATTCTAAAAGAGGAATATGTTACTGTGCCATTCAGAAGTACATACAGGGCATTCGTTAATATATGCAATTTCTTCACATTTTGAAACCAAGTTAAACTTTCTGTACTACAAAGCTGAATTTTGCATCACCCTGTATATTTTTTACAAATCTCAACCAAATATGCTAACTAAATGTTCTACACATCATCATGGGAAACTAATGCACAAATTACTACAAACTGCACTAAAAAATGAACGTAGTACCTGTTGCTTTAGAAGAAATATTTAACCCTCTCACGGCTGATGTGACCACGTGACACTCGTTGTAACTGGAAAATATATGGCTTCAACCACTAATTTCTTCATTTTTTTTAAAACCTCTCCTATTTGGTACATATATGTTGTTAGGCAACTATTCAACAATATAGCATATGTCATTCTACATATATATTATATTCTTATCCATTGTTACTATATACTACATACTATTCGCCATATCTCCCAAAGTTATTTACATATTTTGACGAAATAAAGCTCAAATTGAAGGGCAAACCCATCCATTTTGTACGGTTGCGTTACAGGTCCTTTGTCCTTGAAGAAACATTAAAATTCCTCTTATAACGTTTGTTTGTTTTTTTTTTTTTAGTTTCTTCAAAATAAAACAGATTCGATTCCATTATATGTGGCTTTGACACACCATACTATGGTTAACGAATGCTAAAAGAGGAATATGTTACTGTGCCATTCAGAAGTACATACAGGGCATTCGTTAATATATGCAATTTCTTCACATTTTGAAAACCAAGTTAAACTTTCTGTACTACAAAGCTGAATTTTGCATCACCCTGTATATTTTTTACAAATCTCAACCAAATATGCTAACTAAATGTTCTACACATCATCATGGGAAACTAATGCACAAATTACTACAAACTGCACTAAAAAATGAACGTAGTACCTGTTGCTTTAGAAGAAATATTTAACCCTCACACGGCTGATGAGACCACGTGACACTCGTTGTAACTGGAAAATATATGGCTTCAACCACTAATTTCTTCAATTTTTTAAAAAAAACTCTCCTATTTGGTATATATGTTGTTAGGCAACTATTCAACAATATAGCATATGTCATTCTACATATATATTATATTCTTATCCATTGTTACTATATACTACATACTATTCGCCATATCTCCCAAACTTATTTACATATTTTGACGAAATAAAGCTCAAATTGAAGGGCAAACCCCTCCACTTTGTCCTGTTGCGATAAGGGTCCTTTGCCCTTGAAGAAACGTTATAATTTTCCTTATAACGTTTGTTTCTGTTTTTTAGTTTTTTCAAAATAAAACAGATTCGATTCCATTATATGTGGCTTTGACACACCATACTATGGTTAACGAATGATAAAAGAGGAATATGTTACTGTGCCATTCAGAAGTACATACAGGGCATTCGTTAATATATGCAATTTCTTCACATTTTGAAAACCAAGTTAAAATTTCTGTACTACAAAGCTGAATTTTGCATCACCCTGTATATTTTTTACAAATCTCAACCAAATATGCTAACTAAATGTTCTACACATCATCATGGGAAACTAATGCACAAATTACTACAAACTGCACTAAAAAATGAACGTAGTACCTGTTGCTTTAGAAGAAATATTTAACCCTCTCACGGCTGATGAGACCACGTGTCACTCGTTGTAACTGGAAAATATATGGCTTCAACCACTAATTTCTTCAATTTTTTTAAAAAAAACTCTCCTATTTGGTATATATGTTGTTAGGCAACTATTCAACAATATAGCATATGTCATTCTACATATATATTATATTGTTATCCATTGTTACTATATTATACATACTATTCGCCATATCTCCCAAACTTATTTACATATTTTGACGAAATAAAGCTCAAATTGAAGGGCAAACCCCTCCACTTTGTCCTGTTGCGATAAGGGTCCTTTGCCCTTGAAGAAACGTTAAAATTTTCCTTATAACGTTTGTTTCTGTTTTTTAGTTTTTTCAAAATAAAACAGATTCGATTCCATTATATGTGGCTTTGACACACCATACTATGGTTAACGAATTCTAAAAGAGGAATATGTTACTGTGCCATTCAGAAGTACATACAGGGCATTCGTTAATATATGCAATTTCTTCACATTTTGAAACCAAGTTAAACTTTCTGTACTACAAAGCTGAATTTTGCATCACCCTGTATATTTTTTACAAATCTCAACCAAATATGCTAACTAAATGTTCTACACATCATCATGGGAAACTAATGCACAAATTACTACAAACTGCACTAAAAAATGAACGTAGTACCTGTTGCTTTAGAAGAAATATTTAACCCTCTCACGGCTGATGTGACCACGTGACACTCGTTGTAACTGGAAAATATATGGCTTCAACCACTAATTTCTTCATTTTTTTTAAAACCTCTCCTATTTGGTACATATATGTTGTTAGGCAACTGTTCAACAATATAGCATATGTCATTCTACATATATATTATATTCTTATCCATTGTTACTATATACTACATACTATTCGCCATATCTCCCAAAGTTATTTACATATTTTGACGAAATAAAGCTCAAATTGAAGGGCAAACCCATCCATTTTGTACGGTTGCGTTACAGGTCCTTTGTCCTTGAAGAAACATTAAAATTCCTCTTATAACGTTTGTTTTTTTTTTTTTTTAGTTTCTTCAAAATAAAACAGATTCGATTCCATTATATGTGGCTTTGACACACCATACTATGGTTAACGAATGCTAAAAGAGGAATATGTTACTGTGCCATTCAGAAGTACATACAGGGCATTCGTTAATATATGCAATTTCTTCACATTTTGAAAACCAAGTTAAACTTTCTGTACTACAAAGCTGAATTTTGCATCACCCTGTATATTTTTTACAAATCTCAACCAAATATGCTAACTAAATGTTCTACACATCATCATGGGAAACTAATGCACAAATTACTACAAACTGCACTAAAAAATGAACGTAGTACCTGTTGCTTTAGAAGAAATATTTAACCCTCACACGGCTGATGAGACCACGTGACACTCGTTGTAACTGGAAAATATATGGCTTCAACCACTAATTTCTTCAATTTTTTAAAAAAAACTCTCCTATTTGGTATATATGTTGTTAGGCAACTATTCAACAATATAGCATATGTCATTCTACATATATATTATATTCTTATCCATTGTTACTATATACTACATACTATTCGCCATATCTCCCAAACTTATTTACATATTTTGACGAAATAAAGCTCAAATTGAAGGGCAAACCCCTCCACTTTGTCCTGTTGCGATAAGGGTCCTTTGCCCTTGAAGAAACGTTATAATTTTCCTTATAACGTTTGTTTCTGTTTTTTAGTTTTTTCAAAATAAAACAGATTCGATTCCATTATATGTGGCTTTGACACACCATACTATGGTTAACGAATGATAAAAGAGGAATATGTTACTGTGCCATTCAGAAGTACATACAGGGCATTCGTTAATATATGCAATTTCTTCACATTTTGAAAACCAAGTTAAACTTTCTGTACTACAAACCTGAATTTTGCATCACCCTGTATATTTTTTACAAATCTCAACCAAATATGCTAACTAAATGTTCTACACATCATCATGGGAAACTAATGCACAAATTACTACAAACTGCACTAAAAAATGAACGTAGTACCTGTTGCTTTAGAAGAAATATTTAACCCTCACACGGCTGATGAGACCACGTGACACTCGTTGTAACTGGAAAATATATGGCTTCAACCACTAATTTCTTCAATTTTTTAAAAAAAACTCTCCTATTTGGTATATATGTTGTTAGGCAACTATTCAACAATATAGCATATGTCATTCTACATATATATTATATTGTTATCCATTGTTACTATATACTACATACTATTCGCCATATCTCCCAAACTTATTTACATATTTTGACGAAATAAAGCTCAAATTGAAGGGCAAACCCCTCCACTTTGTCCTGTTGCGATAAGGGTCCTTTGCCTTTGAAGAAACGTTAAAATTTTCCTTATAACGTTTGCTTCTGTTTTTTAGTTTTTTCAAAATAAAACAGATTCGATTCCATTATATGTGGCTTTCACACACCATACTATGGTTAACGAATTCTAAAAGAGGAATATGTTACTGTGCCATTCAGAAGTACATACAGGGCATTCGTTAATATATGCAATTTCTTCACATTTTGAAAACCAAGTTAAACTTTCTGTACTACAAAGCTGAATTTTGCATCACCCTGTATATTTTTTACAAATCTCAACCAAATATGCTAACTAAATGTTCTACACATCATCATGGGAAACTAATGCACAAATTACTACAAACTGCACTAAAAAATGAACGTAGTACCTGTTGCTTTAGAAGAAATATTTAACCCTCTCACGGCTGATGAGACCACGTGACACTCGTTGTAACTGGAAAATATATGGCTTCAACCACTAATTTCTTCAATTTTTTAAAAAAAACTCTCCTATTTGGTATATATGTTGTTAGGCAACTATTCAACAATATAGCATATGTCATTCTACATATATATTATATTGTTATCCATTGTTACTATATACTACATACTATTCGCCATATCTCCCAAACTTATTTACATATTTTGACGAAAAAAAGCTCAAATTGAAGGGCAAACCCCTCCACTTTGTCCTGTTGCGATAAGGGTCCTTTGCCCTTGAAGAAACGTTAAAATTTTCCTTATAACGTTTGTTTCTGTTTTTTAGTTTTTTCAAAATAAAACAGATTCGATTCCATTATATGTGGCTTTGACACACCATACTATGGTTAACGAATGCTAAAAGAGGAATATGTTACTGTGCCATTCAGAAGTACATACAGGGCATTCGTTAATATATGCAATTTCTTCACATTTTGAAAACCAAGTTAAACTTTCTGTACTACAAAGCTGAATTTTGCATCACCCTGTATATTTTTTACAAATCTCAACCAAATATGCTAACTAAATGTTCTACACATCATCATGGGAAACTAATGCACAAATTACTACAAACTGCACTAAAAAATGAACGTAGTACCTGTTGCTTTAGAAGAAATATTTAACCCTCACACGGCTGATGAGACCACGTGACACTCGTTGTAACTGGAAAATATATGGCTTCAACTACTAATTTCTTCAATTTTTTAAAAAAAACTCTCCTATTTGGTATATATGTTGTTAGGCAACTATTCAACAATATAGCATATGTCATTCTACATATATATTATATTGTTATCCATTGTTACTATATACTACATACTATTCGCCATATCTCCCAAACTTATTTACATATTTTGACGAAATAAAGCTCAAATTGAAGGGCAAACCCCTCCACTTTGTCCTGTTGCGATAAGGGTCCTTTGCCTTTGAAGAAACGTTAAAATTTTCCTTATAACGTTTGTTTCTGTTTTTTAGTTTTTTCAAAATAAAACAGATTCGATTCCATTATATGTGGCTTTCACACACCATACTATGGTTAACGAATTCTAAAAGAGGAATATGTTACTGTGCCATTCAGAAGTACATACAGGGCATTCGTTAATATATGCAATTTCTTCACATTTTGAAAACCAAGTTAAACTTTCTGTACTACAAAGCTGAATTTTGCATCACCCTGTATATTTTTTACAAATCTCAACCAAATATGCTAACTAAATGTTCTACACATCATCATGGGAAACTAATGCACAAATTACTACAAACTGCACTAAAAAATGAACGTAGTACCTGTTGCTTTAGAAGAAATATTTAACCCTCTCACGGCTGATGAGACCACGTGACACTCGTTGTAACTGGAAAATATATGGCTTCAACCACTAATTTTTTCATTTTTTTAAAAAAACTCTCCTATTTGGTACATATATGTTGTTAGGCAACTATTCAACAATATAGCATATGTCATTCTACATATATATTATATTCTTATCCATTGTTACTATATACTACATACTATTCGCCATATCTCCCAAAGTTATTTACATATTTTGACGAAATAAAGCTCAAATTGAAGGGCAAACCCATCCATTTTGTACGGTTGCGTTACAGGTCCTTTGTCCTTGAAGAAACATTAAAATTCCTCTTAAATGTTTTTTTTTTTTTTAGTTTTTTCAAAATAAAACAGATTCGATTCCATTATATGTGGCTTTGACACACCATACTATGGTTAACGAATTCTAAAAGAGGAATATGTTACTGTGCCATTCAGAAGTACATACAGGGCATTCGTTAATATATGCAATTTCTTCACATTTTGAAAACCAAGTTAAACTTTCTGTACTACAAAGCTGAATTTTGCATCACCCTGTATATTTTTTACAAATCTCAACCAAATATGCTAACTAAATGTTCTACACATCATCATGGGAAACTAATGCACAAATTACTACAAACTGCACTAAAAAATGAACGTAGTACCTGTTGCTTTAGAAGAAATATTTAACCCTCTCACGGCTGATGAGACCACGTGACACTCGTTGTAACTGGAAAATATATGGCTTCAACCACTAATTTCTTCATTTTTTTTAAAACCTCTCCTATTTGGTACATATATGTTGTTAGGCAACTATTCAACAATATAGCATATGTCATTCTACATATATATTATATTCTTATCCATTGTTACTATATACTACATACTATTCGCCATATCTCCCAAAGTTATTTACATATTTTGACGAAATAAAGCTCAAATTGAAGGGCAAACCCATCCATTTTGTACGGTTGCGTTACAGGTCCTTTGTCTTTGAAGAAACATTAAAATTCCTCTACTAACATTTGTTTTTTTTTTTAGTTTTTTCAAAATAAAACAGATTCGATTCCATTATATGTGGCTTTGACACACCATACTATGGTTAACGAATGCTAAAAGAGGAATATGTTACTGTGCCATTCAGAAGTACATACAGGGCATTCGTTAATATATGCAATTTCTTCACATTTTGAAAACCAAGTTAAACTTTCTGTACTACAAAGCTGAATTTTGCATCACCCTGTATATTTTTTACAAATCTCAACCAAATATGCTAACTAAATGTTCTACACATCATCATGGGAAACTAATGCACAAATTACTACAAACTGCACTAAAAAATGAACGTAGTACCTGTTGCTTTAGAAGAAATATTTAACCCTCTCACGGCTGATGAGACCACGTGACACTCGTTGTAACTGGAAAATATATGGCTTCAACCACTAATTTCTTCAATTTTTAAAAAAAAAACTCTCCTATTTGGTATATATGTTGTTAGGCAACTATTCAACAATATAGCATATGTCATTCTACATAAATATTATATTGTTATCCATTGTTACTATATACTACATACTATTCGCCATATCTCCCAAACTTATTTACATATTTTGACGAAATAAAGCTCAAATTGAAGGGCAAACCCTTCCACTTTGTCCTGTTGCGATAAGGGTCCTTTGCCCTTGAAGAAACGTTAAAATTTTCCTTATAACGTTTGTTTCTGTTTTTTAGTTTTTTCAAAATAAAACAGATTCGATTCCATTATATGTGGCTTTGACACACCATACTATGGTTAACGAATGATAAAAGAGGAATATGTTACTGTGCCATTCAGAAGTACATACAGGGCATTCGTTAATATATGCAATTTCTTCACATTTTGAAAACCAAGTTAAAATTTCTGTACTACAAAGCTGAATTTTGCATCACCCTGTATATTTTTTACAAATCTCAACCAAATATGCTAACTAAATGTTCTACACATCATCATGGGAAACTAATGCACAAATTACTACAAACTGCACTAAAAAATGAACGTAGTACCTGTTGCTTTAGAAGAAATATTTAACCCTCTCACGGCTGATGAGACCACGTGTCACTCGTTGTAACTGGAAAATATATGGCTTCAACCACTAATTTCTTCAATTTTTTAAAAAAAACTCTCCTATTTGGTATATATGTTGTTAGGCAACTATTCAACAATATAGCATATGTCATTCTACATATATATTATATTGTTATCCATTGTTACTATATTATACATACTATTCGCCATATCTCCCAAACTTATTTACATATTTTGACGAAATAAAGCTCAAATTGAAGGGCAAACCCCTCCACTTTGTCCTGTTGCGATAAGGGTCCTTTGTCCTTGAAGAAACGTTAGAATTTTCCTTATAACGTTTGTTTCTGTTTTTTAGTTTTTTCAAAATAAAACAGATTCGATTCCATTATATGTGGCTTTGACACACCATACTATGGTTAACGAATTCTAAAAGAGGAATATGTTACTGTGCCATTCAGAAGTACATACAGGGCATTCGTTAATATATGCAATTTCTTCACATTTTGAAACCAAGTTAAACTTTCTGTACTACAAAGCTGAATTTTGCATCACCCTGTATATTTTTTACAAATCTCAACCAAATATGCTAACTAAATGTTCTACACATCATCATGGGAAACTAATGCACAAATTACTACAAACTGCACTAAAAAATGAACGTAGTACCTGTTGCTTTAGAAGAAATATTTAACCCTCTCACGGCTGATGTGACCACGTGACACTCGTTGTAACTGGAAAATATATGGCTTCAACCACTAATTTCTTCATTTTTTTTAAAACCTCTCCTATTTGGTACATATATGTTGTTAGGCAACTATTCAACAATATAGCATATGTCATTCTACATATATATTATATTCTTATCCATTGTTACTATATACTACATACTATTCGCCATATCTCCCAAAGTTATTTACATATTTTGACGAAATAAAGCTCAAATTGAAGGGCAAACCCATCCATTTTGTACGGTTGCGTTACAGGTCCTTTGTCCTTGAAGAAACATTAAAATTCCTCTTATAACGTTTGTTTTTTTTTTTTTTTTAGTTTTTTCAAAATAAAACAGATTCGATTCCATTATATGTGGCTTTGACACACCATACTATGGTTAACGAATGCTAAAAGAGGAATATGTTACTGTGCCATTCAGAAGTACATACAGGGCATTCGTTAATATATGCAATTTCTTCACATTTTGAAAACCAAGTTAAACTTTCTGTACTACAAAGCTGAATTTTGCATCACCCTGTATATTTTTTACAAATCTCAACCAAATATGCTAACTAAATGTTCTACACATCATCATGGGAAACTAATGCACAAATTACTACAAACTGCACTAAAAAATGAACGTAGTACCTGTTGCTTTAGAAGAAATATTTAACCCTCACACGGCTGATGAGACCACGTGACACTCGTTGTAACTGGAAAATATATGGCTTCAACCACTAATTTCTTCAATTTTTTAAAAAAAACTCTCCTTTTTGGTATATATGTTGTTAGGCAACTATTCAACAATATAGCATATGTCATTCTACATATATATTATATTGTTATCCATTGTTACTATATACTACATACTATTCGCCATATCTCCCAAACTTATTTACATATTTTGACGAAATAAAGCTCAAATTGAAGGGCAAACCCCTCCACTTTGTCCTGTTGCGATAAGGGTCCTTTGCCCTTGAAGAAACGTTAAAATTTTCCTTATAACGTTTGTTTCTGTTTTTTAGTTTTTTCAAAATAAAACAGATTCGATTCCATTATATGTGGCTTTCACACACCATACTATGGTTAACGAATTCTAAAAGAGGAATATGTTACTGTGCCATTCAGAAGTACATACAGGGCATTCGTTAATATATGCAATTTCTTCACATTTTGAAAACCAAGTTAAACTTTCTGTACTACAAAGCTGAATTTTGCATCACCCTGTATATTTTTTACAAATCTCAACCAAATATGCTAACTAAATGTTCTACACATCATCATGGGAAACTAATGCACAAATTACTACAAACTGCACTAAAAAATGAACGTAGTACCTGTTGCTTTAGAAGAAATATTTAACCCTCTCGCGGCTGATGAGACCACGTGACACTCGTTGTAACTGGAAAATATATGGCTTCAACCACTAATTTTTTCATTTTTTTAAAAAAACTCTCCTATTTGGTACATATATGTTGTTAGGCAACTATTCAACAATATAGCATATGTCATTCTACATATATATTATATTCTTATCCATTGTTACTATATACTACATACTATTCGCCATATCTCCCAAAGTTATTTACATATTTTGACGAAATAAAGCTAAAATTGAAGAGGAAACCCCTCCATTTTGTCCTGTTGCGATAAGGGTCCTTTGCCCTTGAAGAAACATTAAAATTACTCTTATAACGTTTATTTCTCTTTTTTAGTTTTTTCAAAATAAAACAGATTCGATTCCATTATATGTGGCTTTGACACACCATACTGTGCTTAACGAATGATAAAAGAGGAATATGTTACTGTGCCATTCAGAAGTACATACAGGGCATTCGTTAATATATGCACTTTCTTCACATTTTGAAAACCAATTTATACTTTCTGTACTACAAAGCTGAATTTTGCATCACCCTGTATATTTTTTCCAAATCTCAACCAAATATGCTAACTAAATGTTCTACACACCATGATGGGAAAATAAATGCACAAATTACTACAAATTGCACTAAAAAATGAACGTAGTACCTGTTGCTTTAGAAGAAATAGTTAACCCTCTCACGGCTGATGAGACCACGTGACACTCGTTGTAACTGGAAAATGTATGGCTTCAACCACTAATTTCTTCATTTTTTTTAAAAAACTCTCCTATTTGGTACATATATGTTGTTAGGCAACTATTCAACAATATAGCATATGTCATTCTACATATATATTATATTCTTATCCATTGTTACTATATACTACATACTATTCGCCATATCTCCCAAAGTTATTTACATATTTTGACGAAATAAAGCTCAAATTGAAGGGCAAACCCATCCATTTTGTACGGTTGCGTTACAGGTCCTTTGTCCTTGAAGAAACATTAAAATTCCTCTTAAATGTTTTTTTTTTTTTTTTTTAGTTTTTTCAAAATAAAACAGATTCGATTCCATTATATGTGGCTTTGACACACCATACTCTGCTTAACGAATGATAAGAGAGGAATATGTTACTGTGCCATTCAGAAGTACATACAGGGCATTCGTTAATATATGCAATTTCTTCACATTTTGAAAACCAAGTTAAACTTTCTGTACTACGAAGCTGAATTTTGCATCACCCTGTATATTTTTTACAAATCTCAACCAAATATGCTAACTAAATGTTCTACACATCATCATGGGAAACTAATGCACAAATTACTACAAACTGCACTAAAAAATGAACGTAGTACCTGTTGCTTTAGAAGAAATATTTAACCCTCTCACGGCTGATGAGACCACGTGACACTCGTTGTAACTGGAAAATATATGGCTTCAACCACTAATTTCTTCATTTTTTTTAAAACCTCTCCTATTTGGTACATATATGTTGTTAGGCAACTATTCAACAATATAGCATATGTCATTCTACATATATATTATATTCTTATCCATTGTTACTATATACTACATACTATTCGCCATATCTCCCAAACTTATTTACATATTTTGACGAAATAAAGCTCAAATTGAAGGGCAAACCCCTCCACTTTGTCCTGTTGCGATAAGGGTCCTTTGCCCTTGAAGAAACGTTATAATTTTCCTTATAACGTTTGTTTCTGTTTTTTAGTTTTTTCAAAATAAAACAGATTCGATTCCATTATATGTGGCTTTGACACACCATACTATGGTTAACGAATGATAAAAGAGGAATATGTTACTGTGCCATTCAGAAGTACATACAGGGCATTCGTTAATATATGCAATTTCTTCACATTTTGAAAACCAAGTTAAAATTTCTGTACTACAAAGCTGAATTTTGCATCACCCTGTATATTTTTTACAAATCTCAACCAAATATGCTAACTAAATGTTCTACACATCATCATGGGAAACTAATGCACAAATTACTACAAACTGCACTAAAAAATGAACGTAGTACCTGTTGCTTTAGAAGAAATATTTAACCCTCTCACGGCTGATGAGACCACGTGTCACTCGTTGTAACTGGAAAATATATGGCTTCAACCACTAATTTCTTCAATTTTTTTAAAAAAAACTCTCCTATTTGGTATATATGTTGTTAGGCAACTATTCAACAATATAGCATATGTCATTCTACATATCTATTATATTGTTATCCATTGTTACTATATTATACATACTATTCGCCATATCTCCCAAACTTATTTACATATTTTGACGAAATAAAGCTCAAATTGAAGGGCAAACCCCTCCACTTTGTCCTGTTGCGATAAGGGTCCTTTGCCCTTGAAGAAACGTTAAAATTTTCCTTATAACGTTTGTTTCTGTTTTTTAGTTTTTTCAAAATAAAACAGATTCGATTCCATTATATGTGGCTTTGACACACCATACTATGGTTAACGAATTCTAAAAGAGGAATATGTTACTGTGCCATTCAGAAGTACATACAGGGCATTCGTTAATATATGCAATTTCTTCACATTTTGAAACCAAGTTAAACTTTCTGTACTACAAAGCTGAATTTTGCATCACCCTGTATATTTTTTACAAATCTCAACCAAATATGCTAACTAAATGTTCTACACATCATCATGGGAAACTAATGCACAAATTACTACAAACTGCACTAAAAAATGAACGTAGTACCTGTTGCTTTAGAAGAAATATTTAACCCTCTCACGGCTGATGTGACCACGTGACACTCGTTGTAACTGGAAAATATATGGCTTCAACCACTAATTTCTTCATTTTTTTTAAAACCTCTCCTATTTGGTACATATATGTTGTTAGGCAACTATTCAACAATATAGCATATGTCATTCTACATATATATTATATTCTTATCCATTGTTACTATATACTACATACTATTCGCCATATCTCCCAAAGTTATTTACATATTTTGACGAAATAAAGCTCAAATTGAAGGGCAAACCCATCCATTTTGTACGGTTGCGTTACAGGTCCTTTGTCCTTGAAGAAACATTAAAATTCCTCTTATAACGTTTGTTTTTTTTTTTTTTTTAGTTTCTTCAAAATAAAACCGATTCGATTCCATTATATGTGGCTTTGACACACCATACTATGGTTAACGAATGCTAAAAGAGGAATATGTTACTGTGCCATTCAGAAGTACATACAGGGCATTCGTTAATATATGCAATTTCTTCACATTTTGAAAACCAAGTTAAACTTTCTGTACTACAAAGCTGAATTTTGCATCACCCTGTATATTTTTTACAAATCTCAACCAAATATGCTAACTAAATGTTCTACACATCATCATGGGAAACTAATGCACAAATTACTACAAACTGCACTAAAAAATGAACGTAGTACCTGTTGCTTTAGAAGAAATATTTAACCCTCACACGGCTGATGAGACCACGTGACACTCGTTGTAACTGGAAAATATATGGCTTCAACCACTAATTTCTTCAATTTTTTAAAAAAAACTCTCCTATTTGGTATATATGTTGTTAGGCAACTATTCAACAATATAGCATATGTCATTCTACATATATATTATATTGTTATCCATTGTTACTATATACTACATACTATTCGCCATATCTCCCAAACTTATTTACATATTTTGACGAAATAAAGCTCAAATTGAAGGGCAAACCCTTCCACTTTGTCCTGTTGCGATAAGGGTCCTTTGCCCTTGAAGAAACGTTAAAATTTTCCTTATAACGTTTGTTTCTGTTTTTTAGTTTTTTCAAAATAAAACAGATTCGATTCCATTATATGTGGCTTTCACACACCATACTATGGTTAACGAATTCTAAAAGAGGAATATGTTACTGTGCCATTCAGAAGTACATACAGGGCATTCGTTAATATATGCAATTTCTTCACATTTTGAAAACCAAGTTAAACTTTCTGTACTACAAAGCTGAATTTTGCATCACCCTGTATATTTTTTACAAATCTCAACCAAATATGCTAACTAAATGTTCTACACATCATCATGGGAAACTAATGCACAAATTACTACAAACTGCACTAAAAAATGAACGTAGTACCTGTTGCTTTAGAAGAAATATTTAACCCTCTCACGGCTGATGAGACCACGTGACACTCGTTGTAACTGGAAAATATATGGCTTCAACCACTAATTTTTTCATTTTTTAAAAAAAACTCTCCTATTTGGTACATATATGTTGTTAGGCAACTATTCAACAATATAGCATATGTCATTCTACATATATATTATATTCTTATCCATTGTTACTATATACTACATACTATTCGCCATATCTCCCAAAGTTATTTACATATTTTGACGAAATAAAGCTCAAATTGAAGGGCAAACCCATCCATTTTGTACGGTTGCGTTACAGGTCCTTTGTCCTTGAAGAAACATTAAAATTCCTCTTAAATGTTTTTTTTTTTTTTAGTTTTTTCAAAATAAAACAGATTCGATTCCATTATATGTGGCTTTGACACACCATACTCTGCTTAACGAATGATAAGAGAGGAATATGTTACTGTGCCATTCAGAAGTACATACAGGGCATTCGTTAATATATGCAATTTCTTCACATTTTGAAAACCAAGTTAAACTTTCTGTACTACAAAGCTGAATTTTGCATCACCCTGTATATTTTTTACAAATCTCAACCAAATATGCTAACTAAATGTTCTACACATCATCATGGGAAACTAATGCACAAATTACTACAAACTGCACTAAAAAATGAACGTAGTACCTGTTGCTTTAGAAGAAATATTTAACCCTCTCACGGCTGATGAGACCACGTGACACTCGTTGTAACTGGAAAATATATGGCTTCAACCACTAATTTCTTCATTTTTTTTAAAACCTCTCCTATTTGGTACATATATGTTGTTAGGCAACTATTCAACAATATAGCATATGTCATTCTACATATATATTATATTCTTATCCATTGTTACTATATACTACATACTATTCGCCATATCTCCCAAACTTATTTACATATTTTGACGAAATAAAGCTCAAATTGAAGGGCAAACCCCTCCACTTTGTCCTGTTGCGATAAGGGTCCTTTGCCCTTGAAGAAACGTTATAATTTTCCTTATAACGTTTGTTTCTGTTTTTTAGTTTTTTCAAAATAAAACAGATTCGATTCCATTATATGTGGCTTTGACACACCATACTATGGTTAACGAATGATAAAAGAGGAATATGTTACTGTGCCATTCAGAAGTACATACAGGGCATTCGTTAATATATGCAATTTCTTCACATTTTGAAAACCAAGTTAAAATTTCTGTACTACAAAGCTGAATTTTGCATCACCCTGTATATTTTTTACAAATCTCAACCAAATATGCTAACTAAATGTTCTACACATCATCATGGGAAACTAATGCACAAATTACTACAAACTGCACTAAAAAATGAACGTAGTACCTGTTGCTTTAGAAGAAATATTTAACCCTCTCACGGCTGATGAGACCACGTGTCACTCGTTGTAACTGGAAAATATATGGCTTCAACCACTAATTTCTTCAATTTTTTTAAAAAAAACTCTCCTATTTGGTATATATGTTGTTAGGCAACTATTCAACAATATAGCATATGTCATTCTACATATATATTATATTCTTATCCATTGTTACTATATACTACATACTATTCGCCATATCTCCCAAAGTTATTTACATATTTTGACGAAATAAAGCTCAAATTGAAGGGCAAACCCATCCATTTTGTACGGTTGCGTTACAGGTCCTTTGTCCTTGAAGAAACATTAAAATTCCTCTTAAATGTTTTTTTTTTTTTTTAGTTTTTTCAAAATAAAACAGATTCGATTCCATTATATGTGGCTTTGACACACCATACTCTGCTTAACGAATGATAAGAGAGGAATATGTTACTGTGCCATTCAGAAGTACATACAGGGCATTCGTTAATATATGCAATTTCTTCACATTTTGAAAACCAAGTTAAACTTTCTGTACTACAAAGCTGAATTTTGCATCACCCTGTATATTTTTTACAAATCTCAACCAAATATGCTAACTAAATGTTCTACACATCATCATGGGAAACTAATGCACAAATTACTACAAACTGCACTAAAAAATGAACGTAGTACCTGTTGCTTTAGAAGAAATATTTAACCCTCTCACGGCTGATGAGACCACGTGACACTCGTTGTAACTGGAAAATATATGGCTTCAACCACTAATTTCTTCATTTTTTTTAAAACCTCTCCTATTTGGTACATATATGTTGTTAGGCAACTATTCAACAATATAGCATATGTCATTCTACATATATATTATATTCTTATCCATTGTTACTATATACTACATACTATTCGCCATATCTCCCAAACTTATTTACATATTTTGACGAAATAAAGCTCAAATTGAAGGGCAAACCCCTCCACTTTGTCCTGTTGCGATAAGGGTCCTTTGCCCTTGAAGAAACGTTATAATTTTCCTTATAACGTTTGTTTCTGTTTTTTAGTTTTTTCAAAATAAAACAGATTCGATTCCATTATATGTGGCTTTGACACACCATACTATGGTTAACGAATGATAAAAGAGGAATATGTTACTGTGCCATTCAGAAGTACATACAGGGCATTCGTTAATATATGCAATTTCTTCACATTTTGAAAACCAAGTTAAAATTTCTGTACTACAAAGCTGAATTTTGCATCACCCTGTATATTTTTTACAAATCTCAACCAAATATGCTAACTAAATGTTCTACACATCATCATGGGAAACTAATGCACAAATTACTACAAACTGCACTAAAAAATGAACGTAGTACCTGTTGCTTTAGAAGAAATATTTAACCCTCTCACGGCTGATGAGACCACGTGTCACTCGTTGTAACTGGAAAATATATGGCTTCAACCACTAATTTCTTCAATTTTTTTTAAAAAAAACTCTCCTATTTGGTATATATGTTGTTAGGCAACTATTCTACAATATAGCATATGTCATTCTACATATCTATTATATTGTTATCCATTGTTACTATATTATACATACTATTCGCCATATCTCCCAAACTTATTTACATATTTTGACGAAATAAAGCTCAAATTGAAGGGCAAACCCCTCCACTTTGTCCTGTTGCGATAAGGGTCCTTTGCCCTTGAAGAAACGTTAAAATTTTCCTTATAACGTTTGTTTCTGTTTTTTAGTTTTTTCAAAATAAAACAGATTCGATTCCATTATATGTGGCTTTGACACACCATACTATGGTTAACGAATTCTAAAAGAGGAATATGTTACTGTGCCATTCAGAAGTACATACAGGGCATTCGTTAATATATGCAATTTCTTCACATTTTGAAACCAAGTTAAACTTTCTGTACTACAAAGCTGAATTTTGCATCACCCTGTATATTTTTTACAAATCTCAACCAAATATGCTAACTAAATGTTCTACACATCATCATGGGAAACTAATGCACAAATTACTACAAACTGCACTAAAAAATGAACGTAGTACCTGTTGCTTTAGAAGAAATATTTAACCCTCTCACGGCTGATGTGACCACGTGACACTCGTTGTAACTGGAAAATATATGGCTTCAACCACTAATTTCTTCATTTTTTTTAAAACCTCTCCTATTTGGTACATATATGTTGTTAGGCAACTATTCAACAATATAGCATATGTC
Source organism: Thermobia domestica (assembly GCF_964235325.1). Classification (NCBI taxonomy): domain Eukaryota; kingdom Metazoa; phylum Arthropoda; class Insecta; order Zygentoma; family Lepismatidae; genus Thermobia; species Thermobia domestica. The sequence continues at coordinate 178,422 of NW_027656066.1, forward strand.
ATTCTACATATATATTATATTCTTATCCATTGTTACTATATACTACATACTATTCGCCATATCTCCCAAAGTTATTTACATATTTTGACGAAATAAAAGCTCAAATTGAAGGGCAAACCCATCCATTTTGTACGGTTGCGTTACAGGTCCTTTGTCTTTGAAGAAACATTAAAATTCCTCTACTAACATTTGTTTTTTTTTTTAGTTTTTTCAAAATAAAACAGATTCGATTCCATTATATGTGGCTTTGACACACCATACTATGGTTAACGAATGCTAAAAGAGGAATATGTTACTGTGCCATTCAGAAGTACATACAGGGCATTCGTTAATATATGCAATTTCTTCACATTTTGAAAACCAAGTTAAACTTTCTGTACTACAAAGCTGAATTTTGCATCACCCTGTATATTTTTTACAAATCTCAACCAAATATGCTAACTAAATGCTCTACACATCATCATGGGAAGCTAATGCACAAATTACTACAAACTGCACTAAAAAATGAACGTAGTACCTGTTGCTTTAGAAGAAATATTTAACCCTCTCACGGCTGATGAGACTTCGTGACACTCGTTGTAACTGGAAAATATATGGCTTCAACCACTAATTTCTTCAATTTTTTAAAAAAAACTCTCCTATTTGGTATATATGTTGTTAGGCAACTATTCAACAATATAGCATATGTCATTCTACATATATATTATATTGTTATCCATTGTTACTATATACTACATACTATTCGCCATATCTCCCAAACTTATTTACATATTTTGACGAAATAAAGCTCAAATTGAAGGGCAAACCCCTCCACTTTGTCCTGTTGCGATAAGGGTCCTTTGCCCTTGAAGAAACGTTAAAATTTTCCTTATAACGTTTGTTTCTGTTTTTTAGTTTTTTCAAAATAAAACAGATTCGATTCCATTATATGTGGCTTTGACACACCATACTATGGTTAACGAATTCTAAAAGAGGAATATGTTACTGTGCCATTCAGAAGTACATACAGGGCATTCGTTAATATATGCAATTTCTTCACATTTTGAAAACCAAGTTAAACTTTCTGTACTACAAAGCTGAATTTTGCATCACCCTGTATATTTTTTACAAATCTCAACCAAATATGCTAACTAAATGTTCTACACATCATCATGGGAAACTAATGCACAAATTACTACAAACTGCACTAAAAAATGAACGTAGTACCTGTTGCTTTAGAAGAAATATTTAACCCTCTCACGGCTGATGAGACCACGTGACACTCGTTGTAACTGGAAAATATACGGCTTCAACCACTAATTTCTTCATTTTTTTTAAAACCTCTCCTATTTGGTACATATATGTTGTTAGGCAACTATTCAACAATATAGCATATGTCATTCTACATATATATTATATTGTTATCCATTGTTACTATATACTACATACTATTCGCCATATCTCCCAAAGTTATTTATATATTTTGACGAAATAAAGCTCAAATTGAAGAGGAAACCCCTCCACTTTGTCCTGTTGCGATAAGGGTCCTTTGTCCTTGAAGAAACGTTAAAATTCCTCTTCTAACGTTTGTTTCTCTTTTTTAGTTTTTTCAAAATAAAACAGATTCGATTCCATTATATGTGGCTTTGACACACCATACTATGGTTAACGAATGCTAAAAGAGGAATATGTTACTGTGCCATTCAGAAGTACATACAGGGCATTCGTTAATATATGCAATTTCTTCACATTTTGAAAACCAAGTTAAACTTTCTGTGTACTACAAAGCTGAATTTTGCATCACCCTGTATATTTTTTACAAATCTCAACCAAATATGCTAACTAAATGTTCTACACATCATCATGGGAAACTAATGCACAAATTACTACAAACTGCACTAAAAAATGAACGTAGTACCTGTTGCTTTAGAAGAAATATTTAACCCTCTCACGGCTGATGTGACCACGTGACACTCGTTGTAACTGGAAAATATATGGCTTCAACCACTAATTTCTTCATTTTTTTAAAACCTCCTCCTATTTGGTACATATATGTTGTTAGGCAACTATTCAACAATATAGCATATGTCATTCTACATATATATTATATTCTTATCCATTGTTACTATATACTACATACTATTCGCCATATCTCCAAAGTTATTTACATATTTTGACGAAATAAAGCTCAAATTGAAGGGCAAACCCATCCATTTTGTACGGTTGCGTTACAGGTCCTTTGTCTTTGAAGAAACATTTAAAATTCCTCTACTAACATTTGTTTTTTTTTTTAGTTTTTCAAAAATAAAACAGATTCGATTCCATTATATGTGGCTTTGACACACCATACTATGGTTAACGAATGCTAAAAGAGGAATATGTTACTGTGCCATTCAGAAGTACATACAGGGCATTCGTTAATATATGCAATTTCTTCACATTTTGAAAACCAAGTTAAACTTTCTGTACTACAAAGCTGAATTTTGCATCACCCTGTATATTTTTTACAAATCTCAACCAAATATGCTAACTAAATGTTCTACACATCATCATGGGAAACTAATGCACAAATTACTACAAACTGCACTAAAAAATGAACGTAGTACCTGTTGCTTTAGAAGAAATATTTAACCCTCTCACGGCTGATGAGACCACGTGACACTCGTTGTAACTGGAAAATATATGGCTTCAACCACTAATTTCTTCATTTTTTTAAAACCTCTCCTATTTGGCACATATATGTTGTTAGGCAACTATTCAACAATATAGCATATGTCATTCTACATATATATTATATTGTTATCCATTGTTACTATATACTACATACTATTCGCCATATCTCCCAAAGTTATTTATATATTTTGACGAAATAAAGCTCAAATTGAAGGGCAAACCCCTCCACTTTGTCCTGTTGCGATAAGGGTCCTTTGCCCTTGAAGAAACGTTAAAATTTTCCTTATAACGTTTGTTTCTGTTTTTTAGTTTTTTCAAAATAAACAGATTCGATTCCATTATATGTGGCTTTGACACACCATACTATGGTTAACGAATGATAAAAGAGGAATATGTTACTGTGCCATTCAGAAGTACATACAGGGCATTCGTTAATATATGCAATTTCTTCACATTTTGAAAACCAAGTTAAACTTTCTGTACTACAAAGCTGAATTTTGCATCACCCTGTATATTTTTTACAAATCTCAACCAAATATGCTAACTAAATGTTCTACACATCACCATGGGAAACTAATGCACAAATTACTACAAACTGCACTAAAAAATGAACGTAGTACCTGTTGCTTTAGAAGAAATATTTAACCCTCTCACGGCTGATAAGACCACGTGTCACTCGTTGTAACTGGAAAATATATGGCTTCAACCACTAATTTCTTCAATTTTTTAAAAAAAACTCTCCTATTTGGTATATATGTTGTTAGCAACTATTCAACAATATAGCATATGTCATTCTACATATATATTATATTCTTATCCATTGTTACTATATACTACATACTATTCGCCATATCTCCCAAAGTTATTTACATATTTTGACGAAATAAAGCTCAAATTGAAGGGCAAACCCATCCATTTTGTACGGTTGCGTTACAGGTCCTTTGTCCTTGAAGAAACATTAAAATTCCTCTTAAATGTTTTTTTTTTTTTTTTAGTTTTTTCAAAATAAAACAGATTCGATTCCATTATATGTGGCTTTGACACACCATACTCTGCTTAACGAATGATAAGAGAGGAATATGTTACTGTGCCATTCAGAAGTACATACAGGGCATTCGTTAATATATGCAATTTCTTCACATTTTGAAAACCAAGTTAAACTTTCTGTACTACAAAGCTGAATTTTGCATCACCCTGTATATTTTTTACAAATCTCAACCAAATATGCTAACTAAATGTTCTACACATCATCATGGGAAACTAATGCACAAATTACTACAAACTGCACTAAAAAATGAACGTAGTACCTGTTGCTTTAGAAGAAATATTTAACCCTCTCACGGCTGATGAGACCACGTGACACTCGTTGTAACTGGAAAATATACGGCTTCAACCACTAATTTCTTCATTTTTTTAAAACCTCTCCTATTTGGTACATATATGTTGTTAGGCAACTATTCAACAATATAGCATATGTCATTCTACATATATATTATATTGTTATCCATTGTTACTATATACTACATACTATTCGCCATATCTCCCAAAGTTATTTATATATTTTGACGAAATAAAGCTCAAATTGAAGAGGAAACCCCTCCACTTTGTCCTGTTGCGATAAGGGTCCTTTGTCCTTGAAGAAAACGTTAAAATTCCTCTTCTAACGTTTGTTTCTCTTTTTTAGTTTTTCAAAATAAAACAGATTCGATTCCATTATATGTGGCTTTGACACACCATACTATGGTTAACGAATGCTAAAAGAGGAATATGTTACTGTGCCATTCAGAAGTACATACAGGGCATTCGTTAATATATGCAATTTCTTCACATTTTGAAAACCAAGTTAAACTTCTGTACTACAAAGCTGAATTTTGCATCACCCTGTATATTTTTACAAATCTCAACCAAATATGCTAACTAAATGTTCTACACATCATCATGGGAAACTAATGCACAAATTACTACAAACTGCACTAAAAAATGAACGTAGTACCTGTTGCTTTAGAAGAAATATTTAACCCTCTCACGGCTGATGAGACCACGTGTCACTCGTTGTAACTGGAAAATATATGGCTTCAACCACTAATTTCTTCAATTTTTTTAAAAAAAACTCTCCTATTTGGTATATGTTTGTTAGGCAACTATTCAACAATATAGCATATGTCATTCTACATATATATTATATTCTTATCCATTGTTACTATATACTACATACTATTCGCCATATCTCCCAAAGTTATTTACATATTTTGACGAAATAAAGCTCAAATTGAAGGGCAAACCCATCCATTTTGTACGGTTGCGTTACAGGTCCTTTGTCCTTGAAGAAACATTAAAATTCCTCTTAAATGTTTTTTTTTTTTTTTAGTTTTTTTCAAAATAAAACAGATTCGATTCCATTATATGTGGCTTTGACACACCATACTCTGCTTAACGAATGATAAGAGAGGAATATGTTACTGTGCCATTCAGAAGTACATACAGGGCATTCGTTAATATATGCAATTTCTTCACATTTTGAAAACCAAGTTAAACTTTCTGTACTACAAAGCTGAATTTTGCATCACCCTGTATATTTTTTACAAATCTCAACCAAATATGCTAACTAAATGTTCTACACATCATCAATGGAAACTAATGCACAAATTACTACAAACTGCACTAAAAAATGAACGTAGTACCTGTTGCTTTAGAAGAAATATTTAACCCTCTCACGGCTGATGAGACCACGTGACACTCGTTGTAACTGGAAAATATATGGCTTCAACCACTAATTTCTTCATTTTTTTTAAAACCTCTCCTATTTGGTACATATATGTTGTTAGGCAACTATTCAACAATATAGCATATGTCATTCTACATATATATTATATTCTTATCCATTGTTACTATATACTACATACTATTCGCCATATCTCCCAAACTTATTTACATATTTTGACGAAATAAAGCTCAAATTGAAGGGCAAACCCCTCCACTTTGTCCTGTTGCGATAAGGGTCCTTTGCCCTTGAAGAAACGTTATAATTTTCCTTATAACGTTTGTTTCTGTTTTTTAGTTTTTTCAAAATAAAACAGATTCGATTCCATTATATGTGGCTTTGACACACCATACTATGGTTAACGAATGATAAAAGAGGAATATGTTACTGTGCCATTCAGAAGTACATACAGGGCATTCGTTAATATATGCAATTTCTTCACATTTTGAAAACCAAGTTAAAATTTCTGTACTACAAAGCTGAATTTTGCATCACCCTGTATATTTTTTACAAATCTCAACCAAATATGCTAACTAAATGTTCAATGTTCTACACATCATCATGGGAAACTAATGCACAAATTACTACAAACTGCACTAAAAAATGAACGTAGTACCTGTTGCTTTAGAAGAAATATTTAACCCTCTCACGGCTGATGAGACCACGTGTCACTCGTTGTAACTGGAAAATATATGGCTTCAACCACTAATTTCTTCAATTTTTTTAAAAAAAAACTCTCCTATTTGGTATATATGTTGTTAGGCAACTATTCTACAATATAGCATATGTCATTCTACATATCTATTATATTGTTATCCATTGTTAATATATCATACATACTATTCGCCATATCTCCCAAACTTATTTACATATTTTGACGAAATAAAGCTCAAATTGAAGGGCAAACCCCTCCACTTTGTCCTGTTGCGATAAGGGTCCTTTGCCCTTGAAGAAACGTTAAAATTTTCCTTATAACGTTTGTTTCTGTTTTTTAGTTTTTTCAAAATAAAACAGATTCGATTCCATTATATGTGGCTTTGACACACCATACTATGGTTAACGAATTCTAAAAGAGGAATATGTTACTGTGCCATTCAGAAGTACATACAGGGCATTCGTTAATATATGCAATTTCTTCACATTTTGAAACCAAGTTAAACTTTCTGTACTACAAAGCTGAATTTTGCATCACCCTGTATATTTTTTACAAATCTCAACCAAATATGCTAACTAAATGTTCTACACATCATCATGGGAAACTAATGCACAAATTACTACAAACTGCACTAAAAAATGAACGTAGTACCTGTTGCTTTAGAAGAAATATTTAACCCTCTCACGGCTGATGTGACCACGTGACACTCGTTGTAACTGGAAAATATATGGCTTCAACCACTAATTTCTTCATTTTTTTTAAAACCTCTCCTATTTGGTACATATATGTTGTTAGGCAACTATTCAACAATATAGCATATGTCATTCTACATATATATTATATTCTTATCCATTGTTACTATATACTACATACTATTCGCCATATCTCCCAAAGTTATTTACATATTTTGACGAAATAAAAGCTCAAATTGAAGGGCAAACCCATCCATTTTGTACGGTTGCGTTACAGGTCCTTTGTCTTTGAAGAAACATTAAAATTCCTCTACTAACATTTGTTTTTTTTTTAGTTTTTTCAAAATAAAACAGATTCGATTCCATTATATGTGGCTTTGACACACCATACTATGGTTAACGAATGCTAAAAGAGGAATATGTTACTGTGCCATTCAGAAGTACATACAGGGCATTCGTTAATATATGCAATTTCTTCACATTTTGAAAACCAAGTTAAACTTTCTGTACTACAAAGCTGAATTTTGCATCACCCTGTATATTTTTTACAAATCTCAACCAAATATGCTAAC